>NC_080045.1:31903206-32042394 GCF_012489685.1 Lotus japonicus | reverse complement strand
CTTAGCTTGAAGTACAAGGTACTCCCACTTAGAGAAGGTCTAAGTTTAAAGAAAATGAAAATTATGCAAGAAGAGTTAAGGCGAAATAAATAGAAGAGTTAATGCAAGAGAAGAACGTTTATCACCGGTCAAGGGAGTAAAGAGAAGGGTCAGTTACCAAGAACTTAACCTCGAGAAACCGTAGGAGCATTAACTTGCAGAGAAGAAAGTGAAGCCTATATAAAGCGTTGGAGAGAAAGGTAAGCTTCACACCTCGAACAATTTGCAGTAAGAAAAAAATGGCATCATACATCGTAGCACTAGAAGAGCTGAGGAAGAAGCCTTCCGAGGAGGACTTGTTCCTGAACATCAGGCATCCAGAGGGTACAACGACCATCTCGGAGCTAACACGGACACTGCTGGAGGAGGACCTGCGTCCAGAGTTGGAGAGAGACCTGAGGGAATTTCTTGCCTTCGTTGAGGAGGTGCAAGAACTCAGCCGGCTTGAACTCAAGCTGCTGGAAGAAAAAGAGGAGTTGGAAGAGAAGCTCAAGACTTCAGAAGAGATTCTGGAGAGGGATGAGCTAAAGAACAGGCTCAGCAACATCCAGCATGCACTGGAGCGTCTGGAGAAGGATAAGTCAGAGCAGCGCCAGGAGTGCAGAAGAATGAGGAGAGATCCTCCATTCTAGACTTTAGGGAAAGAATGTATGATGTAAATATAAAGATATTATGAATAAAAAGATTTTTGCAAACATATGTGACACAAATATATATAGATATGCATAGATAATCACAAACGAACAAGTAGAATAAATAAATAAAAGAAACAGAAGTTAACAAAAATAAAACAACGTTAAAGAAAAAAAAATGAAGAGATCCTAAAACTAAGGTTTATCAGTTCGACGCAGAAGTTCCATCATCATGTGCTTCATTTCAATTAGCATGGATTCATGAATGTCAAGACGCTTTCCATGATGTCGAGTCTGGATAGCTTGACTGAGTAGAACCGGAAGGAACATTCTGAGCAGCTTGAGGATCTGGAATGGAAGCAGAAGCAGCAGGAGTAAACACTACTGGTGCAAGTGCTTGGCATCTAAGGGCTTCAGCCTCTGCTTCAAGTCGTTCTGCCTCTAGTCTGGCTTGTTCAGCTTGAGCTGCTGCTTGACGTGCAGCTTCTTCTGCTTGAGCTTTCTTTCTCTTGGCTTCTTCAATAGCTTCAAGAAGCTTATTTCTCTGTTCTTGTTCATGAAGAGCCACCCTTCGAGCAAAACCTTTGCTTGGCAGCCTCAATCCTCTGACTTCCCTCTGCATGCAGGAGCTGCATCATAATTGGAACTTGAGCCACTAGCCAAGTGCCCAGAGTGTTCCACTCATCAGCCACACGTTCAGCATTCTCACTTAGGTCAGTCTGACCGTGCACATTGCGTAGCCTCAAGGAGGCTTCATGATAGAAAATATTGATGCACTCAGAGAGAGATGTGGGTCGGAGGGGAGTATAAGAATTATGGAGAGGTTGGTTTCAGGAGAGGCTGGGTGATTGCTGCTGTGAGCTTCAGAGGCACCTTGTGGAGAGCCAATGTTAAACATTTGAGCATTGGGTTCAGAGGTTCCAAGGTGAGGTTCTGAAGTTTCAACCAGAGGATGAGGTGATCTAACCGAGGATTGGTTAGACACAGATTGTTCTGGTTCAGGTTCTGGTTGAATAGGCTCTTGTTGGTCAGGGGCAGGGTGAGCTTGTTGAGCCAAAGGGTCTGCCTCTTGTAAAGGATTGGCCAAGATAGGTTCATCTGGGTCAACTAGACGTTCAGGTCTAGGTCCAGGATATCTCCTAGGGCTTGGACAAGTAAGATAATACTCTTCTAAGGTAGACACCTTTTCTTTTCTGACCTCCATGAATTTTCTAATGGATTCAGAGTTATTGGAGGGAGAAGAGTCAGCAACATTGGTTGGGAAGGATACAGGTGTATAGGCTGTGGAAGAGTCTGTATCAGTAGTTCTGGGAGCCAGACGTTCTGATGCTCTTGGGACAGAGTGATCAGAGGTTCTGGGTCCAGGTTCTGTTTGGGTAGGCTCTGGTTGGTCATGAATGATGGGTTCAGAAGTCAATGGGTTGTATGGAATGGTAATGGGAGAGGTTGGTTCTTCTGACCAAGAGGGTTGGTTCTGGAGCAAATTCCAGAGAGGTGCTTCAGTAGGGGAAGGTTGAAAGAATGAAGACCTTGGGGAATGTGGTGGAGAGGTGGTTTGTGCAGCTGGTTGGGATTCAGGAATAGGAGTGAGGGGATTTGAAGAGTGTTTGAGCATGGCAGATATGGGAGTGCATCAAATAAGTTCAAATCATCATCAGAAGCAATTGCAGACTTACTTGAAAGTGCTGATGATCTTGTCACTCTGGCAGGAGGTTCAGTCCTTCTGATCACTTCAGCAGCTGGTTCCACCCGAGTAGGCTTCACCACGATTCTGACCTGCTTCTTCTTCTTCTTAGGAGGACCATCCTCATTATCACCATCATCACCATCATCACCATCATCAGGCTTGCTGGTTTCATCTTGCTTTCTCTTGAGTTGACCAGCCTTCTTCTTTTTGATCAGAGGGACATCTGATTCCTCAGAGGATTCTTCTAGGACCATCTTCCTCTGAACTTTCTTCTTGGGAGGAGAAGGAAACTCTGGAGCTGGCGGCAGTCTGCTGAAGAAGTCATCGAGATCAATCTCGAATCCTTGAGCCCTTAGGTCTTCAACATAGCACCTAATGGCGTCAGGATTGTCTGCCTGAGTCCACAGAGGGTAGTCATTCAGAGGCATCCTTCTGCTTCTGATCTCAGAAGATGTGTCTTCATGGGCAGGAGCAATCTTCTTCTTGATTAGGCCCATCTTCTTTAGAGAGTTTTCCGTGAAGACATCACTGACAATGGTGGTCAGATCCTCTGTGCATCCAGCATTTATCAGATCTTGAACGAGACCACTCTCAATGAAGAGATCAGACAAGAGTCTCCCGAAGGGAATATACTTGATCGCTGACTTGATGGAGGCAGTGGTACGAGACTTCCGGATACATTCCTTCAAGTAGGAGAACAGGAAGTAGGGAAGGCAGATCTTCTTCTGGTCTTGGATGAAGAACAACATCACCTTCTGGTTGAAGTTGATGTAGTCTGGAGAACTGCCCTTTGGTCTCTGGTTTATGCAGTGGAGCAAAATTTTGTGCCAGATCCTGAGCTTGGGATGAAGGTCCATCACCTTGTAATTCGTCTTGCCCGGTTTGTAAGTGGTGTACATGGCCTGGTTGATTGTATCCTTGGTGCTGGGTTTCAGCTTCGATTCCGTGAGTTGGAAACGATACCCAAAAGCAGTGTCTGCACCCAGCAAGTTTACGAAGGACTTCTCTGTGATGATGATCTTTCTTCCAAGAATGTAAGATACCACCTGAGTATCATCGCAGTCGGCGTGCTTCCAGAATTCCTTGATTAGTTTATCATACACCGGTCCTCGAAGTCTGTTGAAGTAATTTCCCCAACCTTGAGCTTGGACTTCGGGACGAAGATCATACCCATTTGCAGCCAGGTTGTCGAGGTCGAATCTCCATTCTGTCAGGACTTGAAGTTCCTCAGGAGCGAATACGCAGTGAACGGCACAGCCCCGTTCTGCAATTGGAAGAATCTGCTCTTGAGCTTGACCTTGATCTTGTGTCGGATTCTCAGGACCCCTTTGACCCGTTGCTAGACCAACTACCATGTGAGGGAACTGGGTTGCATCTGCAGTAGTTCTTCTGGTTTGACTCACCATTTTTGAAGCGGTTGAAGGTTTAAGGTAGAAGATGAAGGTTGAAAGATGAAGAGAGATCGAGAGAGAAATCGAGGATAAGCGGTTTTGAAAATCAGAGAGAGAGAGAGTAAAAACCGGAAGTGAACGAGATCGTGTGTGTATAGTGGGTTTTAACAAATAACCGTTGTTGATTCAAAAAGCACTTTAAGATCAACGGTTGAAAATTAAAGATAGATAGTAACAGTAAATACACAAATCACACACAGGAGAGAAGCACATCTACACGCAATCATAACAGACTGTCACACGGGCACAAGGAACTATGCATCAGAAATACTGACACACGTGTTGCTGTCTCAGCTTCAGAGTCAGTACCAGTGGGTACACACACTCTGATTGAGTTACCTTCTGGACTAGACATCTTCTGATCAAGAAGTATCATAGTCAGAGGTTCTGATCCATCTTCACTCTGGACAAAAGTCCATGTTTAGATTTTTCAGAATAAAATTAAATCTATCCTCTGCTAAGGGCTTTGTAAAGATATCTGCCCATTGATGGTCAGTATCAACAAACTTCAGAAGAAGTACGCCCTTCTGTACATAATCTCTAATAAAGTGATACTTTACCTCAATGTGCTTTGCCCTTGAATGCAAGATAGGATTCTTACTCAATGAGATTGCAGCAGTGTTATCACAATAGATTGGGATATTGCTCTCAAGGATCTGATAATCCTCCAGCTGATGTTTCATCCAGAGCATCTGAGTGCTGCATATTGCTGCTGAGATATATTCTGCCTCTGCAGTTGATAGTGCAATGGTTGATTGCCTCTTGCTTGCCCATGAGACTAGATTGCTTCCCAGAAATTGACAATTTCCAGAAGTACTTTTTCTCTCTGTTCTATCTCCAGCATAATCAGCATCACAGTAACCTGAAAGCTTATACTCTGATGTTTTCTTATACATCAAGCCAAGGTTAGTGGTGCCTTTCAGATACCTTAGGATCCTCTTAACAGCAGTTAAGTGGGTTTCCCTTGGATCTGATTGGAAACGAGCACATAAATGAACACTAAATAGTATGTCTGGCCTAGATGCAGTTAAGTATAGAAGTGAACCTATCATGCCACGATAGAGCTTCTGACATACTTTACCACTTTTATCTTCTTTCTCCAGAATGCATGTAGGATGCATTGGAGTCTTGGCCACTGTAGATTCCAGCATATTGAACTTCTTCAGAAGTTCTTTAGTGTACTTGCTCTGATGGATATATGTTCCTTCTGGTGTTTGATCAACTTGTATTCCCAGAAAGTACTTTAATTCTCCCATCATACTCATCTCAAATTCAGCCTGCATCATCTCAGAAAATTCTTTGCATAGAGATTGATTAGCATAACCAAATATAATATCATCAACATAAATTTGCACAATTAAGATATCATCTTTATAAGTCTTGCAAAAAAGAGTTGTATCTACTTTACCCCTTACAAACTCATTCTCCAGAAGGAATGAGCTAAGTCTCTCATACCATGCTCTGGGAGCTTGCTTCAGACCGTAGAGTGATTTCTTCAATTTGAACACATGGTCTGGTTTCTTCTCATCTTCAAAACCTGGGGGTTGATGAACATAGACTTCCTCTGAGATATAACCATTTAGGAAGGCACTCTTCACGTCCATCTGATGTAGAACTATGTTGTGATTTACTGAGAAAGAGATCAACAGTCTGATTGCCTCCAGTCTTGCTACTGGAGCAAATGTTTCAGTGTAGTCTATTCCTTCCTGCTGGCTGTAGCCTTGAGCAACTAGCCTTGCCTTGTTTCTGACTACATCTCCTTTCTCATTCAGCTTGTGTCTGAATACCCATTTCGTTCCAATAACATGGACACTCTCAGGCTTCTTCACTAAGCTCCAAACATCGTTCTTGGAGAATTGATTCAATTCTTCTTCCATGGCCAGAATCCAATCCTTGTCCTGAAGAGCTTCATCTATGGACTTGGGTTCAATTAAGGACACCAATCCTTTCAGACTGAGCAAGGTCTCTTCAGAGGGTCTGAAGGCAGATCTGGTTCTGACTGGTTCGTCTTTGTTGCCCAGAATCAATTCCTTAGGGTGAGCTGCAGTGATTCTGCTCTTCTTCAGAGTTTGTGAGTTAGAGGGACCAGCTTCTTCCTCTGGTTCATCTTCCTCTGGCTCATCTTCCTCTGGAGCTTTACCTTTGTCAGAAACATTAATGCTTAAATCTGCAAACTTTTCAACTAGCTTTGACTGGTCAGAGTCAAGCTTATCGTCAAATCTAACATGAATAGATTCTTCAATAGTTTTAGCATCAGTATTATAAAATCTAAAACCTTTAGATCTCTCAGAGTAACCGAGTAATAGACATTTAGAAGACTTAGCATCAAATTTATGCAATCTATCCTTAGTATTGAGAACATAACAAACACAGCCAAAAGGATGAAAATAAGAAATGTTGGGCTTTATGTTCTTCCACAATTCATAAGGAGTCTTATTCAGAATTGGTCTCACAGAGATTCTGTGACCAGTTCTGAATGTAACATGCTGTATTTACTGCCTCTGCCCAAAAGTGCTTAGCCATGCCAGTTTCTTGGAGCATGGTTCTAGCCATCTCCTGAAGAGTTCTGTTCTTCCTCTCAACAACACCATTTTGTTGAGGAGTTCTGGGACAAGAGAAATCATGTGCAATTCCATAGGAATCAAACAGACTCTCAAACTTGTCATTCTCAAACTCTCCACCATGGTCACTTCTGACACGCACAATCCTACAAGCCTTCTCGTTTTGCACTTGGGCAATGAAGGTAGAGAACACAGCATGAGACTCATCCTTGCGGGTTAGAAACTTTACCCATGTCCAGCGGCTATAGTCATCAACGATAACCATCCCATATCTCTTGCCACCTATAGACTCAGTTTTCACTGGTCCAAAAAGGTCGATATGCAGAAGTTCCAACGGCCTTGAGGTTGAGACAACATTCTTTGCCTTGAAAGGGACTTTTGTGAATTTGCCTTTCTGACATGCTTCACAAAGAGCGTCTGAAGCGAACTTCAGCCCCTAACAAGGTTTAGCTTGCTCAGCTGAGAAATCTTTCTCATACTGGCATGCCCTAACCGTCCATCCCATACCCACTGCTCTTAATTAACAGACAGAAGGCACTTCACATTCTGAGCCTCCAACTCAGATAATCTGATCTTATAAATGTTGTTCTTCCTCTTGCTGTTAAACAGAACAGAGCCATCGATTTGACTTACAGCCCGGCAGGACTTTTGATTGAATATAACATCATAACCCTTGTCAGCTAATTGACTTATAGACAATAAGTTATGTGTTAAGCCGTCTACCAATAACACATTATCAATGCATGGACTACTATCTACACAAATAGTACCAGTACCAACAATTTTACCCTTTTCATTTCCTCCAAAGCCAACTTCGCCTCCAGGCATAAGTTTCAGCTCTCGGAACATACGCCTTTCTCCCGTCATGTGACGCGAGCATCCACTGTCCAGATACGATGATTGATGTTTCAGTGGAGCTATCAAGGATATCTGCAACATAGATAATCTTGTCCTTAGGTACCCACTTTCTGGGTCCTTTCTTGTTAGTTACCCCAGAGGTTCTGATCACCTTGGGTGTCTCAACATGATATTTTAAAGGAATGTTTGCATGATATTTAGACATAGAGAAGGATCCCTTTTTAAGAGGGTTTTTAGCAACTTTAGCAGGTAAAGGATCAGGCAATATGGTACCAGAGGGAACAAAGCATTCATACAAGGATTTAACTTTAGACACAGAGGGCTCATTTCTAATTGGTTTAGAATAGCCAATGCCATGCATTCCATTTCTGCTTACGCCATAGATCATTGAAGACATTAAGCTTCTATCCACGCTTTTAGCTAGGAATCTTTGAAAAGACTTTTCATACTTAGACTCATTTCTACAATCAGAGGCATCACAGGCAACAATTTCTTCTAACTTAGCAATCTGGTTCTTAAGCACAGAGTTAGAATTGATCAAAGCATGATTATCATTTTTCAAATCAGAAATAATTTTCTCATGTTCAGAAGGAGTCTTGGAAACAGCAGATAAGTCCTTTTTCAGCTTCTTATGCTTAGACAATAAGGAGTTATACTTATCCATGATATCAGACAATGCATGTTTCAGTTCAGAGGTAGAAAAAGAAGCGAATACCTCATTTTCATCGTCTGAGTTAGAATCTCCTTCTGATTCTGAGTCAGAGTCAACAGCTCCCTTTGACTCTGCTTCCTTGTCTTTGACAATAGCCATGAGTCCTTGGACTTCACCATCAGAGTCAACATCCTCTGACTCTGATTCATCAAATGTCACCATCAGACTCTTCTTTGTCTTGAAGTGCTTCTTTGGCTTCTTATCCTTCTTCAACTTTGGACAGTCACTTTTGTAGTGCCCTGATTCTTTGCACTCAAAGCATGTAACTTCCTTAAGTGAGGACTTCTTCTGACCTGAGGATTCAGACTTTCCTTTTGCCTTTCCAGAGCCTTTGTATTTGCTCTGCCTGTGCTTCCAGATGCGATTGAGTCTCTTGGAGATCAGAGTCAGCTCATCTTCATCAGAATCTTCTGATGCTTCTTCAGATTCCTCTTCTTCAGCTTGAAGAGCTTTTGACTTCTCAGCCTTAGCCTTTTCAGATTTAGATTTCAAGGCTATGGACTTTTTCCTCAGATCTTGCATTTCTGAGCGCTTCAGCTCATGACATTTCAAAATGCTGATGAGTTCTTCTAAACTCATATTCTCAACATCTCTCGTGAGCTCTATTGAAGTCACTAAAGGCATCCAACTTTCAGGAAGACACCTGATGACCCTTATGACATGATCTTTTGTTGTGTAGCTCTTGTTGAGAGGTCGTATGCCAGCTACAAGCAACTGAAATCTGGAGAACATTTCTTCAATGGACTCATTTGGCTCCATGATGAAGGATTCATACTTTTGGATCAAAGACAATGCCTTTGATTCTTTGACTTTCTTGTTTCCTTCATGAGACATCTTCAGAGATTCGAAAATGCCTTTCGCAAACTCACGATCTGTAATCTTCTGGTACTCTTCATAGGAAATAGCACTTAGAAGAATTGCTCTTGCTTTGTGATGTTGTGAGTACAGCTTCTTTTGATCTGCAGTCATCTCTGACCTTGGGATCTTCTTGCCATCTGCATCAACTGGACGCTCGTAGCCATCCACAATAATATCCCAGAGATCTGCATCGAAACACAGAAAGAAACTTTCCAGTCTATCTTTCCAATATTCGAACCTTTGACCGTCGAACATAGGAGGCTTTGCATTGTAACCATCTCTTTGAGTTTCACTGGTGGTGGCAGCCATTGTTTTTCACACCGGCCCGGATCACTGAACACTGTTAGGTGTGGTAATCAGAACTTGCGCTCTGATACCAATTGAAGGTATGAAAAACGGTAGAAAGGGGGGGGGGGTTTGAATAACGTTTTCAAGATAAAGCTTCCACCTTAAAGATTTTGACAAATCTTTCGAGAACTTAAGTGCTAAAGATAAGAGATAGAAAAGCACACAAGGATTTATCCTGGTTCACTTGATAAATCACTCAAGCTACTCCAGTCCACCCGTTACGGTGATTTCTTCCTTCTTAGAATGAAGGCAATCCACTAATCAGGTAAGAGTTACAACTGCACTTGAAACCTACAAGTGACTAACAATTACACTGACTTAGCTCACACTAAGATTCACTCTCTTAGTCTTCTCTAGGATCCGATCAACCTTGATCTCCTAAAGGAACTAAACAAACTGTTTATCAAAGAATTGTTTACAAGAGATTTGCTTCTAAAAAGCTAATAGTAAACTCAATGAATTTCAGATGAAAGAAAGCTTAGAAGAATTTAAGTTTGTCTTGCGCGTATGTGAATGCTTCTAGCCGCTTCTTTCAGTCTTCAGCCTCTTTATATACTCCAAGGATTAGGGTTGAGCGTTGCATGGGAAATGCTACCGTTGGAGGGCAGTTCTGGAAAATCCAGCTTCTGCTGTGTCTGAGACTGTTAGGTAGGTCGTCAGGAAGGTACAGTTGCTTTTGTACTTGGATAGCGACTTGACCTTTAAACCTAGGAGACTTCTGATCAGGGGAATGCTTCATATTGGAACTTGTGAAGCCGGTTGATCAGAGTCAGAGGGAAAGCCCAGATCCTCTGACCATTGTTTCTTCTGATTCTGAACTCAGAGGGAAGAACATGGTCTTCAGAGTATCTTGCTTCTGGACATCAGAGTTTCCACTATTCAGCTTCTGGATCTTCAGAGTCTTCTACACCATCAGAATATCTGAGCCTTCAGTGTTTCTTGGTTATCAGACTTTCTGGATCTTCAGAGCTTCTAGTGACTGAGTCCACATCAGAGTTTGTATACCTTCAGAACTTCTGAAGCTTTTCCACTGTTCATACTGAACATGGTGAATGCGAAAGCGTTGCTTAGGTTGCTCTTTATACACAGTGCTTCTGATTTGTGTGAGATTGAGTTGAGGTCAGAGCCTGTAAATAGCACACTCAGAAAAACACGTTAGAGTACCACAATTGTTCATATCAAAAGGTTAACTTGTAATCATCAAAACATAGAGTTGAACTACTAGATCAAAACTTGATCTTACATTATTTTCATACGCCATACAATTCCATGGACCTCCAGAGTATTTAAACCATAAAATAAACATAACAATGACAAAAACATGAACGCTTATTAGAACTTTTAGTCCATGATTAATGATAAAAACTTCAAAATCGATCTTGTAGTCTAGCTATGCACACATATTTGAGCAACACAACCTACAAAGGAAAAAAGTATATATAAGAGTAATAATTAGTAACAAATACAAAGATAAACTTGATATAATTTGAAAATGATAAACAAACCTTATAGCAACGCCAATAACCCTTCCTTGTTCACGATCTGCAAGAATATGACATTTACTGCCAAAAACATGAAAGTATTTTACTGTAGGCTTCTTTCCTTTTCATAGTTCATACTGAGTAGAGGATGTTCCAGCTTTAATAGTAACTTTGTTATGAATATAACAAGTAGTATTCATGGCTTCAGCCCAAAACTGATAAGGAATCTTTTTGGCATGTAACATAACTCTGGCTGATTCCTGCAGAGTTCTATTCTTCCTTTCAACAACTCCATTTTGATGAGGTGTGATAGGAGCAGAAAACTCATGACTGATTCCTTCTAATCCAAAGAATTCAGAGAATTTGGCATTCCCAAACTCCTTACCATGATCACTTCTAATTCTCACAATGACACAACTCTTCTCATTTTGAAGTTTCAGACAGAGGTTCTTGAAGATTTCAAAAGTGTCTGACTTTTCCCTAATGAAGTCCACTGTAAGACCCTAGTTTTCAGATATAGATTAAATAATTAAATTCCTATTCATGCTTAGGTTTTCGTGTAACGTGAAAGGAAACTGATCAAATTATTTGCATATTCGGGTGACTTAATGAAGGAGAAAGTTCGGGAAATGACTAAGGATGGTACTATAGTCAGTTTAAGTTATAGCTCGAGTCATTTCTACACCCGGCTAAGGTCGAGAGTTTTCGAAAAAGGCAATTTCCGCTCTTAGAGCACTGTTTAAGTGAAATTCAAAATCGTTAGAGATATAAGAACCTTCGGGTATTTTTCCCATGACCAGTGTTTCACTATGGAACTCTGGACTGTACACACGATAGGTTTGGCTTCCCGGAAGTCCGTCGAAGCTAGGCTTTATCTTCTCGGATACTTTAATTAAGACCCTGAATGAAGAGTTTTTCTATTCGGAGCTTTTAACGAAGTTTCCATCTGCGTTGTCTCATTTCTTTCAACAGTTACGATCTTTCTTCATAAGGAAGTTTCTTCATCCGACGCCAACTGCAAAAAGTAGTTTTCTGGCGTATTTTGATTCATACTGCGTTTGTATCGTTTTCTTCAATTTAAAGAACCTCGTTTTGAATTTTGGCATTTTGTCGCCAAATATTCACTTCTTATCAGCAGATGAAAGTACCCGGACGACAGGATCCGCGAAACCTTCGTTTTTACTTTTTCACCTCCACTATAAAAGGAAAGGGAATGAGAAAATATCTCATTTCCCCCATTTAGAGAGAGAGGCCGCGGGTAGAGAGAGAGAGAGAGAGAGAGAGAGAGAGAGAGAGGAGAGATCTTGGCGAGTTCTTGTCCGATCGACCCAATTTCAGTTTCTTTGGATCGACAGCGAGGTAACCTTGCTACTTCTTGCCTTTTTTTCTTCTTTCTGTTGCTTTTCACTATGTCTTTCTGTCCTCAAAGTTTTGAGCATTTTGCAAAAACATCGTTTGAATTCGATTTCTTCTTTCAATCATCTTCTATACCTTTCCTGCGTTTCATATTCACCGCCGGTGCGCTCGTATTTTCTCTTAGTCGTCGTAGATCTGAAAAGTTGTGGAAATACCCATTTTCTTCCATAGGTTTGCTTTTGAACCAAAAATTCACAACTTAACCTAGTGCCTTTAGAATTAGTTTTTATAAACTGCATTCTCTACGACCCCATCAAATTTCTTTTTCAAAATTTCAACTTTGAGTTTTTGAGCCTAAAGTCTTGACCCAAATACCCCTATTTGCATTTCAATTCCTATAATTTTTCCGAGCATTGTTTTACCCTAGTTATAACCTTAGATTACCTAGGAATTAAATTAGATCGAAGAAAAAGCGCCGAAACGTGACAAACTTTGGTGTGTGGCCGAGAGCCCCATTGAGGGGGGGGAGAAAATTCTTTTTCGCGAAAACTCGTCCTTTCGTCTTAGATTATCATACTATGAAGCTTTTAAAGTTTCGTCTGACGTTAGTTAATACTGTTTAGATTGTTTTGACTGCTTTTGACTGAGTAATGTTATGCTTGCTCAAAGGTTTGGTTTTGGAAACCTTGGGGGCTGCTGAGGAAGCGAGTGAAGAACCCTTGCACTGTGAAGCTAGACGTTTTGGAGGTGAGGGAAACTTACTTGCTAGCTAATGACTTAGACGTCGATAACTTTGACTTGTTTATTTGATTGTGTTGATATTGTTTGAGCTGAATTGGAAAATGATTTCACAGGCTTCGGTCGTTATTATACTTGAGACTTGTGTCTCCGTTTTCTAGGGCTTCGACCGACATATGTGTTTATGATTTGATTGTTTCTATGATTGATGTTGACTGAATCACAGAAGCTTCAACATCTGCGGTCTCTGGAAGATTCTTGATGAAGACCTCAGGATCTACGTCAACGCCTTCATCCTTCAAGGCGTTCAGATACTCCACAATGGCTTCTGGAGAGTCCTCATTGGACCAGAGTGGGTAGCCATCGACATAGATGCGCCTTAGAGCCAATTCGTCGGCAGATTCCTTCACTGGCTTCACAATTACCTTCTCAATTAGCTTCATGTTGTGAAGAGTCTTGGCATTGATGGCTTCTCCAATTGTCACAGTTAGATCATATGTGCAGTTGGAATCCTTCAAGAATTGTACCAGCCCACTCTCAATGAAGATGTTTGAGAGCATCCTTCCAAAAGGAATGTATTTGATGGAGGCTCTGTCAGAGGTGGTGGTCGTTCTTCATTTCTTCACAGCATCCTTAAGATATTGGAAGAGGATGTAGGGAAGGCAGAGTTTGAACTTCTGATCCAGACAGTAGAGCATACACTTATGGGTAGCGTTCATGTAATCTGGGGAGCTAGAAGAAGGCCTTAGGTTGATGCACGTCAGAAGAATCTTGTGCCAGGTTCTCAATTTGGCAGAGAGATCATTTGTCTTGCCATCAGTTTTTGAATAACCCTTTTTGCCAAAAAGGTGAGGATTGACGTAGTTTTGGACCAAACTGATTTGATTGTCAACATTGGTAAACCTTTTCCCTCTTCTATTCTCCATTCCCAGAAGATTGGAGATGGAGATTTCAGTGATGACGATTTTCTGCCCTAGAACACTTGAGACGATATGGACATCGTTACAAGTGGCCTTTCTCCAGAATTCTTTCACCAACTTCACATAAACTAGCCCGGGGAGACGGTTGAAGTAACTTTCCCATTCCTGAGCAGCAACTTCGGTGGTCAGACTAACACCATTCAACTCAAGGTTGTCAAAATCAACCCTTGGTTCGCAGAGAACCGTTAGCTCATCAAAGGTTAGAACGCAGGTGACTGGAGCCTCTTCCATTTGAGCTGGAGTCGCTTCTTCTGATTTAGGCTTTATGGGTTTGACCTGAGAAGATGATGAGGGACCTCCCGCATGGAGATGAGGAATGACAGGGCCATCAAAGGTGTCTTCCATTCTTTTGGCCCTAGCCTTCTGAGAGAAGGAGTTGAGGTAATCCAAAGTGGCTGCTTGCTTGTCGCTGTTTGATGATGCCATTGAAGGTGTTGAAGGTTTGAGTGACTAAGGTAATCAGAGAAATGAGAGAAGAGAGAATGCAAAAGTTTTCTTGAAAGACAAGTGCAAAGTGCGCGTGTGATAGAACGTGGGTGAATAGTGGGTAAGTAGGTGATTTGAAAGGTAATCGTTGAGTAGTTGAAAAACCAAAAGCCAAAAGTAAAAAATCAACGACCAGAAATTAATGTGGTAATAATAGGCAATAAATACTACTAACACGCGGTGGAGAATTAAGTAGATGTGATCATTACAACAGAAATTCTCAAGAAGCACGCGTTTGATGTCTTATCACAGAAGGAATACCAATGGGTACCCATCTTCTGATTAAGTAACCTTCTGAACTAGACAACTTCTGATGAAAGGCAGAAGCATCATAGTCAAAGGTTCTGATCCATCTTCATACTGGACAAAAGTCCATCTTCAGAATTTTCAGAATAAACTTAAATCTATCATCTGCTAAGGGCTTTGTGAAGATATTTGCCCATTGATGGTCAGTATCCACAAACTTCAGAAGAAGTTCGCCCTTCTGAACATAATCTCTAATAAAGTGATACTTTACCTCAATGTGTTTGGCCCTTGAATGTAAGATAGGATTCTTACTTAGAGAAATGGCAGCAATATTGTCACAATAGATTGGGATATTTGATGACCCTATTTTAGTACTGTTTTTAGGGTCATTTCTTAGTTAGTTTTGAGTCTTTTTGTTGAGTCTCATGTAGTGTTTCATGCATTCTCATGCATTTTTATCTTTATTTGTGTTTTTACTCTGTTTTGGTAATTTTATAGGGACCTTTCTTGCATTTTAAGTAAGTTTAGGAATTGCATATCTTTTCTACTTGAATTGAGGGTTCTTTATGCTAATAAACTCTTGGAGCTCCTGGATATTTCCCTTGCTTTGTTCCTAAGTTACCAGGTCTGAAGCTGATGAAGAAAGAAGGTCAAGAGGCTTGGAGAATTGAAGGGAGGCTTAAAGAGGAGTAAATAGGAAGTTTTAAAGGTTTTCCAGCGTGCATAGAGCGCCTAGGCGTGCTCCATTGGCGCCTAGGCGCCAATTGATCTGTTCTAGAGATTTGGAATTGGCGCCCAGGCATGCTTAATTGGCGCCTAGGCGCCAATTGCCTTCCAGAAGCCACTTTTTCACTTTGACTTGGTGCTCAGGCATGCTTTATTGGCGCCCTGAGCGCCCAAACTCGTGTTTTTTGCCTATAAATAAGGCTTTGGTCATTTTCTTTAAAACACTTAGTCATTTTACACATTTTGGATCAAGTTTAGAAGCTGAGGAGAACCTTGGGGCTTGTGAGAGGCTTCCATCTTGTTTCCTTTCTCATGTTCTTTATATTTCTTTGTATGGATTCACTAGCCATGAGTGGCTAGTCTTCCTCTTGCTTTGGGTTCTTTGTAAGACTCTTGATGTTTTAATCTTAATTCCTATTTCTATTCATGAATTCTCTGAGTAAACCCTTGAATCCCATATCTTTGCTTCATCTTTTAAGTTTGAACGCGTGCTAGCTTTATGCTTTTCTATAATCATAACGGAAGTTTGTTATAGATTAGGGACTTGTTGTGGGATTACCTCTTCTTTGCTTGCTACTAGGAATAGAGGAAGGGTTGGGGTTTGTTAGCCTGAATTGCATGCTTAGTGCCTTTAGCAAATGTTTAGGTTGTCAAGGAATTGTGCCTATCTTTTGGCTTGAGAGGATTGTCTATGCGAGGCATCGATAGATAATTGATTAGGCTAAAGCATCAAGCAGAGACTCAGAGTTTTGTGGATAGAATATGTTGACTAAAACTGAATTAGTTAAGCAAGAACCCAAGGCATGCTCACCATCGTTTTTCACACACTTATATTTCAATTGCTTGTTAATTTATCACCTAAACAATCAATCCTTAAAACTGAATTTTATTTGCTTTCCAACCTTGAACTTGATTCTTAAACTGAATTCGCATTCCAATTCCCTGTGGTTCGATAAATTAAAACCGGGTAGATTCTGTACACTTGCAGATTGACCAACAATATTGATCTCAAAGATTTGATAATCTTCTAGCTGATGTTTCATCCAGAGCATCTGAGTGCTACAGATAGCAGCTAAGATATATTCTGCCTCTGCAGTAGATATTGCAATTGTAGATTGCCTCTTGCTCGCCCATGAGACTAGGTTACTTCCCAGAAATTGATAATTTCCAGAAGTACTTTTCCTTTCAGTTCTATCTCCAGCATAATCAGCATCACAATAACCTGAAAGCTTATACTCTGATGTCTTTTTATACATCAAGCCTAGGTTAGTAGAACGTTTTAGATATTTGAGAATTCTCTTAACAACAGTTAAGTGAGTTTCTCTAAGATCTGATTGGAAACGTGCACATAAATGAACACTAAACAGAATATCTGGTCTAGATGCAGTCAGATAGAGAAGAGAGCCTATCATACCACGATAGAGCTTCTGACAAACCTTTGAGCTTGTATCTTCTATCTCCATAATGCATGTAGGATGCATTGGTGTCTTGGCAGGAGTACATTCTGACATGTTGAACTTTTTCAGAACTTCTTTAGTATATTTGCTTTGATGAATGTACGTTGCTTCTGGTTGTTGATCTACTTGAATTCCCATAAAGTATTTGAGTTCTCCCATCATACTCATTTCAAATTCAGTCTGCATTAACTTAGAAAATTCCTTGCAAAGAGAGGGATTAGCAGAACCAAATATAATATCATCAACATAAATTTGCACAATCAGGATATCATCCTTGTAAGATTTGCAAAATAGAGTTGTATCAACTTTACCCCTTACAAACTCATTTTCCAGAAGGAATGAACTAAGTCTCTCATACCATGCTCTTGGAGCTTGCTTTAGTCCATAGAGAGATTTCTTCAACTTGAAGACACGGTCAGGATATTTAGCATTTTCAAACCTAGGGGTTTGATGAACATACACTTCTTCAGAAATGTAACCGTTGAGAAACGCGCTCTTGACATCCATTTGGTGAAGGACAATGTTGTGATTCACAGAAAATGAAATCAACAACCTTATAGCTTCTAACCTTGCTACAGGAGCAAAGGTTTCAGTGTAATCTATGCCTTCTTGTTGACTGTAGCCTTGTGCAACAAGTCTTGCCTTGTTTCTAGCTACTTCTCCCTTCTCATTGAGTTTGTTTATGAACACCCACTTGGTTCCGATGATGTGAATATCCTTGGATTTCTTGACAAGACTCCAAACGTCATTCTTGGTGAATTGATTTAGTTCTTCTTCCATGGCCAGAATCCAATCTTTGTCTTGAAGAGCTTGATCAATAGAAGTTGGTTCAATCACAGAGACCAAACCCGTTAAGCTTAGAAGAGTCTCTTCAGAGGGTTTGAAAGTAGATTTGGTTCTGACAGGTTCATCTTTGTTTCCCAGAATCAATTCTTCAGGATGAGAAGCTATACTCTACTCTTCTTCTGACGTGGTGGATCATAAGTTGTAGCAGCATCTTCTGATGTAGTTGCCTCTAGATCATTAACTTCTGAACCTTTTCCCTTGTCTGAAATGGTTATGCTCATATCTGCAAACTTTTCAGCTAGCTTTGACTTGTCGGAGTCAAGCTTGTCATCAAATCTAACATGAATAGATTCTTCAATAGTTCCAGATTCAATATTATAAATTCTATAACCCTTAGAACGTTCAGAATAGCCTAGAAGATAACATTTCAAAGACTTAGAATCAAATTTATGCAATCTATCCTTAGTATTCAACATATAGCAAACACAACCAAAAGGATGAAAGTAAGAAATGATGAGCTTTGTATTCTTCCACAATTCATAAATAGTCTTATTCATAATTGGTCTTATGTAGATTCTGTTCTGAATATAACAAACAATGTTTACTGCCTCAGCCCAGTAGTGCTTTGCCATGTCAGTTTCTGGATCATGGTTCTAACCATTCTGTTGAGGAGTTTTGGGACAAGAGAAATAATGTGATATCCCATAGGTATCAAAGAGATTCTCAAAATCCTTATTCTCAAATTCTCCACCATGCATGATCACTTCTGACACAGACAATCCTGCAACCCTTCTCGTTTTTCACTTGGGCAACAAAGGTAGAGAACACATAATGCGACTCATCCTTGCGTCTTAAGAATTTTGCCCATATTCAGCGGCTATAGTCGTCAACGATGACCATCCCATATTTCTTACCACCTATAGACTCAGTTTTCACCGGTCCAAATAGGTCAATATGCAGAAGTTCTAACGACCTAGAGGTGGAAACAACATTCTTTGCCTTAAAGGGGACTTTTGTAAATTTGCCTTTCTGACATGCTTCACAAAGAGCATCTGAAGAATACTTCAGACTGGGTAAGCCCCTGACAAGGTCAAGCTTACTTAGCTGAGAAATCTTTCTCATGCTAGCATGCCCTAACCGTCTATGCCATACCCATTTCTCCTCGTTAACAGAAAGAAGACACTTTACTTTCTGAGTTTCCAACTCAGATAATCTGATCGTATATATGTTGTTCCGCCTCTTACTGTTAAACAGAACAGAGCCATCGATCTGACTTACAACCCTGCAAGACTTTTGATTAAAAATAATGTCATAACCCTTCTCAGCTAATTGACTTATTGACAATAAATTATGCATTAAACCATCAACTAAGAGAAAATCATCAATGCATGGACTCTTACCAACACCAATGGTTCAAGAACCAACAATCTTACCCTTCTCGTTGCCTCCAAAACCAACTTCACCTCCAGGTTTAAGTTTTAGGTCTTGGAACATACGCTTTGTAAGATCAAGTTTTGATCGAGTAGTACAACTCTATGTTTTGATGATTACAAGTTAACTTTTGAGTATGAACAATTATGGTACTCTAACGTGTTTTTCTGAGTGTGCTATTTACAGGCTCTGACCTCAATTCAATCTCACACAAATCAGAAGCATTGTGCATAAAGAGTGACCTAAGCAACGCTTTCGCAACATCTATGTTCACTCTGAACAGTAGAAATGCTTCAGAAGATCTGAAGTTATACAAGCTCTGATATGTACTCAGTCACTTGAAGTTCTGAAGATCCAGAAGTTCTGACAACCAAGAAACTTTGAAAGTTCAGATGTTCTGAGGGTGTAGAAGACTCTGAAGATCCAGAAGCTGAATAGTGGAAACTCTGATGTCCAGAAGCAAGAAACTCTAAAGACCATGTACTTCCCTCTGAGTTTAGAATCAGAAGATACAACGGTCAGAGGATCTGTGCTTTCCCTCTGACTCTGATCAACCGGCTTCACAAGTTCCAACATGAAGCATTCCCCTGATCAGAAGTCTCCTAGGTTTAAAGGTCATGTCACTATCCAAGGAAAAAAGCATATGTACTATCCTGACGACCTACCTAACGTTCTCAGCCACAGCAGAAGTTGGAATTTCCAGAACTGCCCTCCAACGGTAGCATTTCCATGCAGCGTTCAAACCCTAATCCTTGGAGTATAAATAGAGGCTGAAGATTGAAAGATGCTGTTGGAAGAATTACACACGCGCAAGCTATATTCAAAAACCTTCTAAGCATTCTTTCATCTGAATTCATTGTGTTTACTATTAGCTTTTCAGAAGCAAATCACTTGTAAACATTCTTTCTAAAACAGTTTGTTTAGTTACCTTTAGGAGATCAAGGTTGATCGGATCCTAGAGAAGACTAAGAGAGTGAATCTTAGTGTGAGCTAAGTCAGTGTAATTGTTAGTCACTTGTAGGTTTCAAGTGCAGTTGTAACACTTTACCTGATTAGTGGATTGCCTTCATTCTATGAAGGAAGAAATCACCTTAACGGGTGGACTGGATTAGCTTGAGGGATTTATCAAGTGAACCAGGATAAAAATCCTTGTGTGCTTTTCTATCTCTTATCTTTAGCACTTAGTTCTCGAAAAGATTTGTTGAAATCTTTAAGGTGGAAGTTTTATCTTGAAAACGTTATTCGAACCCCCCTTCTACCGTTTTTCATACCTTCACGCTTTTCGCCCGTCATGTGTCGCGAGCATCCACTGTCTAGATACCATGATTGGTGTTTCAGTGGAGCGATCAAGGATATCTGTAACATACACAATCTTCTCCTTAGGTACCCACTTTCAAGGTCCTTTCTTGTTAGTTACCCCAGAAGTTCTGACAACTTTGGGTCTTTCAACAGGATAATATAAAGGAATCTGAGCATGATATCTTGACATAGAAAATGTTCCTTTCTTAATAGGTGGTGGAAGAACTTCAGAAGATGATGGTTCAGGAATAGTAGTACCAGAGGGTACAAAATGTTCAAACAGAGGTTTTGGCTTAGGCATAGGAGGCTCTTTCCTACTAGGTCTAGAATAGCCAATGTCATTCATCCCATTTCTGCTAACGCCATAGATCATTGAAGCCATCAAGCTTCTATCTACGCTCTTAACTAGGAATCTTTGAAAAGACTTTTCATATTTGGTTTCATTCTTATCATCAGAAGTACTAGATGCAATAACGTCTTCTAACTTAGAAATTTGATTTTTAATAACAGAGTTAGAGTTAACTAAAGAGAAGTTGTTTTCATTCAGATCAGAAATGGTTTTGTCATTCTTAGCAGTGACTTCAGAAGCAGCAAGAAAATCCTTTTTCAAACGTTTGTGCTTAATCAGAAGAGAATCATATTTATCCATAATTTCAGGTAAAGCAGTTTTAAGTTCAGAAGGAGAAAAAGATGCGAATACCTCAGATTCTGACTCAACTTCTGATGTTGATTCATCTTTTAACTCTGCTTTTGAGTCTACTTCCTTGTCCTCCACAACTGCCATGAGTCCTTTAACAACTTGATCATCAGAATCTTCTGCTTCTGATTCTGAGGCATCAAAGGTCACCATGAGTTCTTTCTTAGCCTTGAAATGCTTCTTTGGCTTCTTATCCTTCTTCAGCTTAGGACAATCAATCTTGTAATGTCCTGGCTCCTTGCACTCAAAACAAGTGACTTCTTTTGAAGAGGACCTGCGTTTACCGGATGAAGATTCTTGTCTTCCTTTAGCCTTTGCTGATCCTTTGTACTTGCTCTGCCTGTGCTTCCATATGCGGTTGAGCCTTCTGGAAATCAGAGAGAGCTCATTTTCATCTGATTCTTCTTCAGCTTGGAGAGCCTTGGCCTTCTCTGATTTGGACTTTAAGGCTATAGACTTTGGCTTTTCCTGAGGTAAGAACTCAGCACGATAAATCTCATGACTTTTCAGGATGCTCATTAGTTCCTCTAGACTTATCTTGTTCAGATTCTTAGATAACTTCACAGCAATCATCAAAGGCATCCACTTTTCAGGAAGGCTTCTGATGATCTTCTTGGCATGATCAGCAGTGGTGTAGCCTTTGTCAAGCACTCTAATTCCAGCGATGATCATCTGGAATCTAGAGAACATGGATTCTACAGATTCATCGGGTTCCATCTTGAAAGCTTCATACTTCTTGATCAAAGATAGAGCCTTTGTTTCCTTGACTTCCTTGTTTCCTTCATGAGTCATCTTCAAAGAATCAAAGATAGACTTTGCAGAATCACGATCAGTAATTTTCTCATATTCTTCATATGAGATGGCATTAAGTAAAATGGTTCTTGCTCAACAGGACGTGTGTAGCCATCAACAACTATATCCTAGAGATCAGCATCAAATCCAAGAAAGAAACTTTCGATTCTATCTTTCCAGTAGTCAAACTTTTCACCATCAAGGACTGGTGGTTTTGCACTATAGTGGTCTTTCTGTTCTCCATTTGTGGTGGTTGCCATTGAGTTTTTCTCACCGGCCCGGATCACTGAACATTATTAGGTGCGGTAATCAGAACTTGCGCTCTGATACCAATTGTTGGGGGAGACGAGGGAGCCCATGGGCCGGGGAGCAAGACACCAAGAGATCTTGACGCCACATCTTAACCCAAAACCTTAAGGCATTAGGTTTATGGGTCACATCTCTTATAAAGTCTTCTCCTCACCCAAACTTAACCAATGTGGGACTCCAACTCCGCACTTGAATTCTCAACAAACATTAGTTCAACAGAAATAATGACATATAGCTCAGTTCAATATTCAAACTTGACAACACTCAAATCATAAACACATATATCAACACATCCTATGATTAACCACTTAGCACGTATAACATGTGAATCAATCAACAATCATAACAATGATCAAGCAATAACACAAATGTCGGTCGAAGCCCCAGAAAGCGGAGACACACGTCTCTATTGTATAACAACGACCGAAGCCTTAGAAAACATTTTCCAGATCAACTTAATCAATCATAAGCATAAACAATAAGCAAGTCGACGTTATCGACGCCTAAGTCATTATCTAGCAAAGTAAGTGGCCCTTACCTCTAAGTTTTCCAGCTTCACACAGTGGTGTTCCTTTACTCGCTTCCTTGATTGCTCCCAAGGTTACCAAACCCGAACCTTTGAGCAAACATAACAACATTCAGTCAAAACAAGTCAATTCAATCTAAACAGTGTTAACTAACGTCAGACAAAGCTTTAAAAGCTTCAGAGTACAACATTTAAGCACGAATGGAAAAGTTTCCCAAATGGGGGAGTTTTGACACATGAGACCAACCTTGAAAATTCTAATTCTTTTACTACATGATCAAAAGCAAACCTCTGAACTCCCTAGTGGAAAACCAAGTCTAAATTCCAAGAAAGGATTTCAGAACAAACCATATAAGACAGAAAGTCACGCCCCTGGGCTGCAGGACCTTTGCTCAGTAAAACTTGGAATGACACGAAACCAAAGCTAAACTTTCGGCGACTGGAAGGGCTACAGTTATCTTAAGGCCAACATTGCCCAGATTTGAGTTTCCACACAGTCCTATTTTCAACAAGTTTCGGCCAGTACTAGAAACAGGGTTTCCCAAACTTTTCCTTCGATCTAATTTAATTCCTATGCGATCTCAGGGTATAACTAGGGTAAAACAAAGCTTGGAAAAATTATCGGGTCGAAAAATGAAATAGGGGTAATTTGGTCAAGGTTTTTAGCTCCGAAATTCAAAGTCGGAATTTTGAAAAATAAATTGGATGAGGTTGTTACTAATGACGTTTATGACGACTAATCCTACTGACGCTAAGCTCAGTCGAGAGTTTTTTATCCAAAAAGCGAAACCTCAACATAAAAATGGGTATTTTAACAGTTTTGAATTCCTACGACGATCCGGCGAGAATCGGCGGACATCGGCGGAGTATTTATGATGTATAAATGGTAGGGATGAAGTTTAGAAAGAAGAAATGAGTTATTTGGACAGTTTTACAAAAAGCTCAAAACTTTGAGCACAGAAAGACATTTAGAAAAGCGACAGAATTGATGATCAGAGGTAAGAAGTAGTATCCATACCTCGATGGCTACGCGTAGCAACTGACGGCACGACGATCGGTCAAGAAACAGCGAAAATCTCTCGTCTCCTCTCCTTCCTCAAGCTCGCGGCCAACAATGGTGAATGAGTAGGATAATTTTGATTTTTGGCTATTTCGCGATTCTGATTTTTCTTGTACATTCCTCTGTGAATTATAAGTGAGAATCTGGCGATAGAATTCCAGAACTCAAAACAGGTTTCTTGGAATTAAAGTAAACGATTCAATAACGGTATAAATCGATTTAACCCGAAAATCTACTTTTTGCAGTTGATGTCGGATGAGAAGACTTCCTTCTGAAGAAAGGTTGTAAACATCGAAGAAAATAATTCGACACATGTGGAATCTTCGTTAAAAGCTCCGAATAGAAAAAGTCTTCATCTAAGGTTCATTTTAAGGTTCTTGAGTCGTCAGAATCTTAGTTTTGCCAACTTTCCGAGAATTGAAATCGATCGTGCGTACAGTCCAGGGTTTCGTGTCGAAACACTTGTCATGGAAAGGAATAAGAGAAATTATTATATTCCTCTAAATATTTTTGAATTCCGCTTCTACAGTGCTTTAAGAGCAGATTAGCCCTTTACTATCGCTTTCGCCCTAAGGCGGAAGTGAATACGGCTCGTGCTATAAACTATAGCGACTATAGTACTATTCATAGTCATTTCCTGAACTTTCTCCTTCATTAAGTCATTAATATCAGTGAACACTCATTCAGGTTTCCTTCACCATACATCGAAACCTAATCGTGAATAGGAATTTAATTACTTAATTTTATAACTAAAATTTAGGGTCTCACAATATCCCATAGCCTTCTTGATCTCAGGTCTCAAACCATTCACAAACTTGTTACACTTAGATCTTTCAGCTTCAGCAGTATTGTAATGAGGGAAAAACTTAATCAATTCTTCAAACTTTGCAGCGTACTCCGCTACAGTTCCATTGCCCTGCTTTAGTTCAAGAAACTCAGTTTCCTTCTTTCCACGCACATCTTCTGGATAGTACTTCTCCAGAAATTCACCCTTGAAAAGATCTCACGTAATCTCCATCCCATCACCTTCAAACCTCTGAACAGTGTTACCCCACCAATCTTCAGCTTCTTTCTCAAGCATATGGGTGCCAAACTGCACCTTCTGCACATCTGTACAATCCATGACTCGAAAGATCTTCTCAATTGTTCTCAGCCATGCTTGTGCTTTGTTAGGATCGTACGCTCCTTCAAAGGTTGGTGGATTGTTCCTCTGAAACTTTCCCAAAGCACGGAATTCATCCTGATTCTAGTTTCCAGCATTCGCCTGCTGACTTTGCCCAATGGCGCCAGCCAACATTGCCAATGCCTTAGCGATAGCTTCATCATTCCTTCCTGCAACCATTGTCCCTTGAATTCCTAAAACAGTACCGATTACGTCATAAACACATATCGAATACAAAAGGAAATTAAACATGCTAATAAATCTAGCCTACTGACCGATCATGCTCTGATACCACTAATGTAACACCCTATAATCCCCGCGTAAATATTATAGCATAAATCAGAGTAAAATGCATAATATAGAGGGTATCACATTTATTCTCTAGAAACATAAATCAAAACATTTGTCATGCTCATAATTTAGATATAAATTTTCAACTTTGATGTCTCAACATCATATGCATAGCACAACGGATTTATTTTAACTCAAAAAATTAACATAATCCAAAAATAAATAAAGAGAGTACACAAAACATCTCTTAACATCCAGGTACAATACTAAACGTTTCCCCGTGTTACATAACATAGCATGACTCCCATAACTAAAATATAAATAAATGACTAGCTCCTCCGACTAACCCTTGCGAGAAGCTCCACTATCCTCGGTACCTGAGTGATGTCGCATAGAACATCATTCCAACAGAAGGGTGTGAACTCATATTATATGGATAAGCATAGTAATAAGTAATTGTAAAAGATTATATATATTATACATAAATTATTCACACTTAACTAAGAAAAATCTCATGTAATTTAATATAATCAATTTATTTCACAGTTATGACAATACTCCATAATTAACAGTGTAAGACCAAGATTTGGTCATGTGGAACAACTCTATGTTTTAATGATAACAAGTTTATTATTGTGTATGAACAATGAGGGTACTCTAACGTTTGTCTTTTAAGTGTGTGACACACAGGTTCTGATTCTGATTCAAAGATATATACATCAAAAGTTGAAGACCCAAGAGTAACCAATGAAACGCTTCTGCAATCACTACGTTCCTCTGAACGGTAGTAAATGCTTCAGATATTCTGAAGATCAAAGCTCTGATGTGGACTCTGAAAGACTCAAGCACTGAAGTTCTGAAGACCAGAAGTTCTGAGGAACGGTCCAGAAGCTGAATACTTGAAGATTGTGAAATCCAAGAGTAAGTTGGGTCTCACGACGAAAGTACTTCCAATTCTGAAGACATGAAGTTCAGAGTGAACGATCCAGAAGCAGAAGTTCTGAAGGTCAGAGGATCCAAGCTTCCTTCGGACTCTGATCGCATTGCTTCACAAGTTCCAACATGAAGTGTCGCCCAAGATCAGAAGTCAATTAGGCTAAGGCAATGTCACTATCAATAGTACAAAAGCAAGTGTACTATTCTGACCGCCTTACCTACGATGATCAGCCACAGCTGGTTCTGGAACTTCCAGAATTGCCCTCCAACGGATGGATTCTTTCAACGGTTACATACCCTAAACCTTGGAGTATTTAAAGGCTGAAGATAGAGGAAATTGGCTAAGAAACTATTGAGAAATACAAGTGAAAACCTACAAGCGATACCTTAGCAATATTTCTTCATTGTTCTTATTGTGTTTACCTCTGCTTGTTTTAGAAGCATCTGTTTGTAAACCAAACCTTTCACAAACTTTGTTTGTACTTCCTTGAGAGAACGGTGATGTCAGTATTCTTGAGAAGACTAAGACAAGGTTGTCTTAGTGTTGCTAGTTCTTAGATTTATTAGTCACTGAGCAAGGTGTGCTAGTGCAGTTGTAACAATCTTTGAATAGTGGATTGCCTTCATTCTAAGAAGGAAGAAATCACCTTAACGGGTGGACTGGATTAGCTTGAGTGATTTATCAAGTGAACCAGGATAAAATCATTGTGTGTTTTTCTATATCCTTCACCTCTTACACCTTGTGTTTCTTATACCGAAAAGATTACCAAAATCTTAGAGGGAAAGCTTTAAAACTTCAAAACCCTATTCAAACCCCCATTTTCTAGTGTTTTTCATACCTTCAAACAGCTCAAGTAAAACAAATACAATTGTCTCAAATTACCACAACTCCAGACTCTCTAAAAATATCACATTTATCCTTAATTAGCATCAACAGCTCCCTAAGGCCTAACATAACAGTTTTACAATAACAAATATGACTCAAGTGAGACCCTGTGCAAATGCCTTTGATACCAAAGTGTTATCATTAGAGGTATCACCGCGTCCACTCCAGACTGATAACCTCCAATAAAGCTCGTCCTCTAAGCTTTCAAAACCATCTCCAGTTTTGGGACAAGTCACTAGCCTCCGCAAGAACTAGCAAATGTTAACTCTTGACAACTATGCAGTGTATTGTGCAAAACTCAACTAACATATGCATATTTAGACCATCTCCAAGTCCTGATTATTCTAGCATATACATCTCCTAGTTCAATAATACGATTCATCTCCAATTTCACAAAGCACACACTTACATGTTATCAATTACACAACTTGCAGTCACAGTAACTTAGCAACTCAACATATAACATCAACTCAGAAAACAACACTATATAACGAACTATTTAACAGATGTAAATTAAATATAATTCATATATAACAGGTTTTGCAACTATTATACAAAAGCTGGATTTTCTCCCCAATTTTTCCCCAAAACCGCACCATACTACATGTGATGCGCCCCCCGCGCGCCACCTCTCTGCGCCGCGCGCCATGAGCGTGCGCCACCTACCCGCGCCGCGCGCCACCGCCAAGCCCTGCACGTTATGCGCTCGCGCCTCCACCACGATGCGCACGGGCCACCAACATCGTGGTCGCGCGCCACCATTCCAATGGCCGCGTGCCACCCCTCTTCTTTTCCTCCCCACAAATCTTGACTCTAAATTCAAACCTATATACTTTCAGTTTAGAAAATTCTTCATCCTAGGGTTTCTAAATCATGCTTTCTATCACTACCAACTACTATACCCATCCAAAAAATATGAATTCAATCCCTTACCTCTAGAAGATCAACTCTAGGTTTTCTCCACTTTTTCTCCTCTCCTTCACTTTCACGTGTTCCTTCCCTCTGTTCTGCTACTTCTCTAATTCTAATTTTTCCTTTTTTTTTTTCTACTCCCAATCCCCTAAGTTAATAACCCTAATGGGCTTAACTCCCAAATTACTTACACTAAGCCCAAAAACATTATTTAATCTAATCTTATACTATAGTGTTACTCATATACAAATTAAATAAATTACTCACTCCATATATCACATAATCACTTAATTATCTAATAAAATCACATAATTCATCAAATTACCATATAACATAATAATAATTAAAATAAAATAGTAAATAACCTAATAACGGAAAGTGGGGTGTTACATCAAAGGCATAAAGGTGAGGTTTTTCTCATTCAAAACTTAATCACAAAGCATAAAAATCACTCCTATAACATCTTGCACTCTAAATGATTTATAAAAAGCAAGTTCCAACCTTAAAAATATCTTGTAGCTCCCGACCACACTCTTTTATATAGCAAGATGGGATTTTTTCTTTCAAAATATATTGTACACAAGCAAGAGGATAGGAAGAACATCATTAAAAACAAGTGGGCTTAACTGCACTTTTGGTCCCCCACTTATATCATTTGTGCAGTTTTAGTCCTTAAAGTTTCAAAATTGCATTTTTCGTCTCACACGTTTACCTCCGTTTGCACTTTTGGTTTTCCATCCAATTCCATCCAAAAGTTAACGGTTTCAGCTTAAAAAATAATTAAAAAAATGAAAAAACATAAAAACTTCATCATCTTCAAAAAATTTCCATAAAATATTTTTTTCCTCTAACACTAGGAATTCCCCAAACTTCATTTTCTTCCCATGTTCTTCCAAACAACAAATCCGTGAATCAAATGCAACAAAAAAAATCGAGGAACAATACAGAAATAAAAACCACATTTTCCTTTTCCCCTCACCCAAATCCAAAAACAACCAACAAAAGCAGAAATAATCTAGAACCCAATGGAAGGAGGCACCCTCACAACCACCATCAAAACTCATTCGTCCTTCGAGATCGAAATAAAGAAGCAATTCAAACCAAAGATTTCAGAAACGGTGGGTTTTGGGGAAAAAGGTGGGTTTTTTTATTCGAATCTGGAATTTTGAACCCAGATCAATAGAAAGGGAGGAAGAAGAAGAGATCGAGAGTGAGGGATGTAAGACCCAGACTTCAGAACTGGATTAAATAATTATTTTTCCGACTCACGCGTAGGATCGGTGTAAGCGTGACAGGAGTTTGTTGTTTGGGAAAGTTTAATAAAGAAGAAAGTTCAGGAATTGCTTGAGGATAGTACCATAGTTGTTTTAGGAGTTAGTGCGAGTCGTCTGCACACCCGCCTTATGGCGAGAGTGTCCAGAATAGGCTAATTCCGCTCTTAAAGCACTGTTTAAGCGAAATTCTAAATCCTTGGAAAAATAAGAAGTTCTCTTTATTTTTCCCTCGACCATCGTTTCATTTCGGAACTCTGGACTGTACGCACGATAGGTTTCACTTCTCGGAAATCCGACGACGCTAAATTCTATTTTCTCAAAACTCCAAATTCAAACGCTGAATGAAGACTTTTTCTATTCGGAGCTTCTAACGAAGTTTCCATCCGCGATGCCAGTTTTCTTTCGACGTTTCCAACCTTTCTTCAGAAGGAAGTTTTGTCATCCGACTTTCACAGCAAAAAGTAGTTTTTCGGAGCAATTTAACTCACACCGCTTTTGGATCGTTTTCTTCAAATTCAAGAGACTTGTTTTGAATTCTGGAATTCTGTCGCCAGAATCTCGCTTAGAATTCACAGATGAACGTGCTGCAAAAATTGGAATCGCGAAATATTCATTTTCCCGCGATTTCACTCTCCTATAAATAGAAAAAAAACAAAAAATATCTCCCATTCTCCACATTGAGGCCGCGAGCAAGGAGGAGAAGAAGGAGAGGGAGAACTTCGCCGTTTCTTGACCGATCTTCGTGCTGTTCGTTGCTACTTCGCGACATCGAGGTACTCTTGCTTATTCTTACCTCTGGTCATCTTTTATATCGCATTTCTTTATCTCTTTCTGATCTCCTAGTTTCGAGCTTTTCGTAAAATTGTTCGATTTTCCCGATTTTTCTTTTGAACTACCTTCTATAATTGCCCAACAAGCTAAATCACTCGCCGATGCGCGCTGATTTCGATCGAGTCGCCAAAGATATGAAAAACTGTATAAAACCCATTTTACGCACATATTGAAACTTTATCTTCAAAAAGCCACAATCCGACTTAGTTCCCTTAGGATTAGTTGCTATAAATGTCGTTGTGAACGACCCCATCAAATTTGTTTTTCAAAGTTTCGACTTTGAGTTTTTGAACCTTAATTTTGGAACAAAGTGCCCCTAACTAGTCGTAATTCAAACCGTTCGTTCTAAAATTTTTCCGAAAATTTCTTTGCCCTAGTTTTACCCTAAAACTACCTAGGAATTAAATTAGATCGAAGAAAAAGCGTCGGAACCCCTTTTCCAAGGAGTGCCCGAGAGCATGTTTAGGGGGGGGGAGATTTTCGTTTTCGCGATAACTCGTCCTCTCGTGCTTGATTGTTGTACTCCGAAGCTTCAAACGCTTTGTCTATCGTTAGTTAACTTTGTTATGATCGAATTATTCGAGTTTCGATTGATTTTTGCTTTGTTTACTCCAAGGTTCAGTTGAGGGAACTTGGGGTGGTACCGAGCTAGATTGTGAGGAAAACCTACACCGCGAGCCTGGAGCAACTCGAGGTTAGGGCAACTTACTTACTAGCTATTGATTTATAGGCGTCGATAAATTCGACTTGCATATTGCTTGATATTGAATATTGCTTGGATATTGTTTATCGCTTTGAACTGGGAAATGTTTTCTGGAGGCTTCGGCCGAGTGAACTTATACGAGACGTGTGTCTCCGTTTTCTGAGAGGCTTCGGCTGTTTACTGGTTTCCGTCTTATGATTTCCGCACTGAATTATTGTTATATTGATATTGTTATTGAACCGTGCGCTTTGTCGCGACTACGGAGTGTGGAATCATGGAACATCCTACTTGTATTATTTCGGGTTGAATGAACAACCCTAGGCAAGTCCAAACCCGAGGTTTAAGATTAAGCCTATTGGAACACTTAGACTTTCCCCGGGGGGTTACATTTGGGGGGATTTTGGCAAACTTGGAATGATTAGAATTTGGAACTAGAGACCTTAGGGAACTTAGTTTTCAAGAATGAAACTCATAACTTGACTAATCCAACTTGAAATATTTTTATTATTGAATAAAACCATAGGGAACTTAAGTGGGGAAATGATTGCAAAAGACGGGGAAATGTTGACAAGTCATGGAGCAGCTGGGATTTGATGGTCGCCACGAGGATGAACCATAGTGACCAGAGATATGTCACTGAGTACGATGCGTACTCCGGCTTCTTACAGCCTAGTCGTAGAGTCGACTTTGACCTTCGGGTATTATTGAATTAAGAGTCGTAGCTAAACACTACATGGTGAGGACGATACCATGTTTGGCTAACCATATTGCATCATGCATACATTCGGGGCTTGAGACGATCGGAGGATCGGGCCTCGGTGTAGTTGAGACGACTTCGGTCGGCTTCACGAAGGTTGAGACAGTCGAACGATTGGCCTTCATCGAAGAACACCAAGAGTGTATCTTCGGCATAGCGGGCAAAAATGGTTCAACCTGGAGGGGTTAGAATTGATCCGACTATGCAAGGGTTTGTAAGCGACACCCGAGCGGAAATGGTTACACACTAGGCCAGTGGTGACTAGCTCGATGGTGCCCATCCCAAACAAACTATCCGGATCATTTTGAATTGCATTTCACGCATACATGCACCCTAACTGGAATCGCGTGTTGTTTGCATTATTGAATTATTGTTAGAGCCGATAACATGCTAGGAATATATATAAACATATATATATCTATACCCCAATCACATGCTGTTTGTATATTTACTCTATTCTGTGAGTTGACCCTAGCGCCATGGCTTTGGTTTCATGTTTGTGTTTGGGCGGTCGGCTTGCTGCCAGATGTCGATGGCGGATTGGTTTTCGATGGTCTCTCCCTCGGGGGGGGATCAGGTTTGAGTTGGTTGATCGACATGCCCCCACCGCTTGGGTGATCGATCCTGAGGATCATCGGGCGACGTATCGGGGAAGGGTCATGGAGGACCGGACTGATGAGCGTGGACGTCTGACGAGAGGAGTTCTACGACGCATGGAGCTGAGCTTCAACTTACCACCTTCGGTGCGCTGTGTACCGGGCACTGGCCGAAGACCACCTTCACCACCTTCATCTTCATCTGACGAGGAGGATCCATCTGAGATCGAGGCTGATACTGAGGCACCTGTCGCGCCACTTCCGGCTACTGCTATCGATCCTACCGACGTTGCGTCGTCCTCGAGGCTCGTGGAGCCGAAGAGGGAGCCTGTTGTTCCGTCTGCCTCTCGCCGTTTTCCGTCTACTCCATCACGCGGCTACCGCGTGGAACCCCTGGTGCGTGTGGTGGAGGAGGATGTCCTTTCTGAGGAGGTAGATGTTGAGACGGGTTCGACTAGGGTCGTACGCAGGACAGTCAGGAGGGAGGTTTTTCTCGGTTTTTCATATGAATATAATAGATTTTTGGGTTATTTATTTTTTAATTATTTTTTTAAGCTGAAACCGTTAACTTTTGGATGGAATTGGATGGAAAACCAAAAGTGCAAACGGAGGTAAACGTGTGGGACAAAAAATGCAATTTTGAAACTTTAAGGACTAAAACTGCACAAATAATATAAGTGGAGGACCAAAAGTGCAGTTAAGCCAAACAAGTTCTTTTGTCCAAAATCATTTTTTCAAGAAAATCACTTCCAACAACAACAACTTCTCAACACAATATTCACATTAAAAGAAAGCTCTTCTTATCCACAACAACTTTCATCAAAGGACCTAGTCCAAAAGCTCAACTCAAAATCACTTCTCCAACCAAAATTCAACTTTTTGAAGAACAAAATAGTGGACAATTGTTCCATCATGAACATTGAGATGAAGTATAGTACCTAAGGTGCAAGGAACGTGATGTGAGATTCCTAGAGAGAATGAGAGCGTAACCTCTTAGAGAGAGAAAGTAACTGAATTTCTAGCTTGTTATTTCTCAAATGAGCTAAGAGTCCTTTACAATTGGTACTCCTCCCCTATTTATAGTTGGGGGAGTTGGGCCTAGCGCCTCTAAATCATCCTAATGGGTCGGTTGGGCCTCCGGGACAAAGGCCCAAGTCCTTGATGCGCTCCTTGCCTTAGGCCAGCGCCCCTGGGCGAGAGACCCTGAGGTCTCGCCCAGTCCACAAGTCCACAAGACATCGAGCTCGAAGCATGAGAGCCAAGTGTGTCTTTAAACAAAAGAGATAAGGCGATGGACGTAAGAAACTAACTAATGCTAAACGTGAGTGACTTGCTGAGGTCCGGTCGGATTTGGAATCGAAATGCAAACTCTTGGCCGAGAAGGATGCCCAGGCCATCGCCTTGGAGGAGCAGATAAGGAGAGAAGCCGCTTTCGCGACAGCCAACGAACGTATCCGCGGCTTCCTAATTTGCAAAGCTCAGGTCAAGCACCTCCATCCAAATGTCGACCTTGCACCCCTGGGAGTCTTCAAGAGGGTCACCTCTGCTGGACTGGTGGGTCGGGAAGATCCGCTGGAAGTTGCTCACGTTGACCTTGGAGACGTTGTGCAATAAGAGAATATAATAGAATGTAATGTTAACTTGTTTGAAGTTATTGTAACGCCTTGTACTTCTTAATTACACTTAAACTTTTGTCTGTATTTTACTTTCAAGTTTGACCAATTCAGCTTTATTTTTTTTACGTTTTACGTTTGTTTTAGCGCTTTTCCGGAGTTTTTCTTTTCTCTCAACACCCCCCGTAGTTCCCCTGTTTCTGAATTACGTCCGACGACATTGATGGTGTGCTTTGTTTAACTAGGACTTCTGCTCAATTTTTGAACTGAGGCTTTCGTCACACCAATATTTCCCGTAAGAGCAGGTGTGGCCTCGCCGGCTTTGCCCTGGCGAGGACTTATTGCTGCTAGGGACCCAATGGCCATATAGGTTTACCCAGACTTATGCCTAGTTATGTTCGCGCGCCCATATTTCGGGGGGATTTAGGGATAAGAAGCTTATCTGCACATCACCGACGAGTGACGGCGAGCTGCGTCGGCTTTTCCGGAGCGATCCCCAGACTTCAAGGTCGTGTTGGGATCGCCACCTTCAGGAAATTTTTCCCACCTAGCTCTCGTTTCAATTCAGTGTGATTGAAATTGCTCGATACAATTTTTGTATTTTCAATCACGTCTGCAAACAAGAACGTGTCTTTGTTTTTACCATTTAGGCGCTTTGGCCAGCAAACTCTCGAAATGGAGAACTAGAACGTGTCTTCGTTTTTACCATTTAGGCGCTTTGGCCAACAAACTCTCGAAATGGAGAACAAGAACGTGTCTTCGTTTTTACACTTTCAATCTTCGCGAGACGCGCTTAGCTGATCATCCTCGCGCCGAAACCAGCTCCTTGTCAATCCCTTAGCTGTAATAGTAATTTAGGCTCGCCGCGTTCCAGGAGCGTGGCAGTCTCCTTCCGTCCAAGCTTTCCAGCTGATAGGCCCCCTTCCCTAAGGCCTTCAAAATTCTGTAGGGGCCTTCCCAGATTGGACTCAGCTTATTCCCATTGCCTCTGGTTCACTTCTTTAGCACCAGGTCCCCCTCCTGCATCGCCCTCAGTCGCACTTTCGAGTCATACTTTGCCGCAGCTCGCTGTTTCATCGCAGCCTCTCTGATGTGAGCCTCATCGTGTGTTTCTGACAACAAATCTAACTCTACCGCCATGTTGGCGGAGTTCTCGCCCTCGAACCGCGACACTGTTCGCCACGAGTTGTTGTCTATTTCTACGGGGAACATGGTGTCCGCCCCGTAGGCCATTCTGAATGGAGTTTCCCCTGTGGTTGAGTGCTGCATTGTATTGTAGGACCCGGTTACAACCGGAAGTTTATCCAACCAGGCTCCCTTCGCCTCCGAGAGCCGGCACTTCAATCCCCGTAAGATTACCTTGTTCGCCGACTCCGCTTGCCTGTTAGTTTGAGGATGTTCCACTAAAGAGAACCTTCTTTGAATGCCCATATCTTCGCAGAATTCTCTTGTTTGGTTAATTGCAAACTGCGTCCCATTATCTGAAACGATCGCCCTTGGTACCCCGAATCAGCATACGATTCTTTTCCAGTAAAAACTTACGATCTTGGCTGCAGTAATGCTCGCGAGGGGCTCGGCTTCCACCCATTTGGTGAAGTAATCCACCGCTACAAGGATGAATTTCATTTGGGACCTGGCGGTGGGGAAAGGCCCAACGAGGTCAACTCCCCACATGGCGATGGGCCATGGGGAGCTAATCGTGGCCCACTGCTCTGCTGGGGCCCTGGGCAAGTCTGCGAACACTTGACATTTTTAACATTTTTTCACGAATTCTGCACAGTCTTTCCTTATTGTAGGCCAGTAAAAACCTGCTCTGAGGACTTTGCTAGCCAGAGACCTTCCTCCAATGTGACTAGCACAAACCCCCCCGTGAACTTCTGCCATGACAACCTCGTATTTCCCGGGCGGGAGACATCTCAGGAATGGCGAACTAAATCCTCGTCGAAAGAGTATCCCATTGAGTAAAGTGTAGTGTCCTGCCTCTCTCCTTTGTTCCCTCGAGTATTTTATCACCTCGCTCGACTTACCCGCCAAGATGTCTACGATGGGGTCCATCCATGTTCCTTGGCAGTCAACCAAGGCTACCAACTCTCCTTCAATGCTAGGATTGGCGAGCGTCTCTTGGATCACGCTTCGATTGTTCCCAGGCTTTCGAGTGCTGGCTAATCTTGCCAGGGCCCTCTGGTTCTGCTCCCTTGGCACGAATTCAACTACCACCTCTTGCAGTCGACCCATTAGCAGTCGTACGCACTCTAGATATTTTATCAAGGCCGGCTCCTTCACCTGGAATTCCCCATTTACCTGGTTTGCCACTTGCAACGAGTCCGTTCTAATCAGTAAACTATCAATTTGTACCTCAATTTCTAGCTTCAGCCCGACGATCAGGGCCTCATATTCTGCCTAGTTGTTGCTGGCTTTGAACTGGAATCTGAGGGTCTGCTCTAATACCAACTCCCCAGGCCCTTGTAGCGTGACCCCAGCTCCATTTCCATTGCCATTTGATGACCCATCGACGAACAATATCCATTGCGTGCTCACCTTGTCACCGTCTTCCGGCGTCAACTCCACCACAAAATCAGCCAAAGTCTGCGCACCGACCTTCCCCCTTTTGTCGTATTGTAAACCGTATTCTGACAATTCAACCGACCATGCGACAAGTCTCCCTGACAAATCAAGCTTTTGCAACACCTGTCTCAAAGGAAGATCAGTTCTTACCTTTACTTGAAAGCTTTGAAAGTAAGGTCTTAGGCGCCTGGCGGTAACGAGGACGGCGAGCGCCGCCTTTTCTATCTTCTGATACCTAATCTCCACCCCTTGAAGTGTATGGCTCACGAAGTAAACTATTTTTTTTCTCTCCGTTTACCTCTTGAAGAATGACGGAGCTGATTGCATGATCGCTGACAGAAAAATACAAGTGTAAAGGGAGGCCTTGGGCAGGTTTTGACAACACGGGTGGTGCGGACAACATCTCTTTGAGGCATTTAAAGGTGATGAGAACCAAAGGGGTCTTTTATTTTTAGTTTATTTTAATTCAATAAATATGCATATGACCAATTGAATAAGTTGGGTCCAAATGTATTATGTTGCTGAATTTTATTTTAGTGTGTTTAATCCACTTCAAGTGGTGGTGTGTGTGTGTGCATCTGGCGCATGAAGGGCTTAAAGGGAGGGACCCATTCCTTTCTTAAAACTTTTTGAATGTGTTTGAATTTGAATAAGTTCTGAATGGAGGAGTTACATCAGCCAAGTCAAAGGATTGAAGAGCTTTCAAAGCCAGGAATGGAGTTACAAAGACAAGGAAATTAAGTGCATAAAGAGCATTGAATGCTATGTTCCCTGGTCATGAATAACAATTAAGAAAGGGAGTTACATGAAGCAATCAGCCACCAAATACACGCCCAGGGCTGAAGCAAAACACTAACTTCCTCTTTTAATTTGTAACTCCTAGCCTAGGATTCTCCTAGAGAAATTACACCTCATCATTTTTGTAACTAGGCTGAATTTTCTTCTTCTTTGTAAGGAAAACTCCTTCATTGTAATTGACAGATTATGAATGAATAAGATTATTTTCTCTGAGTTAGTTCAGTTTGTTGAGAGTGATTCTCATATCCCTTGAGTGATTCAAGACCTTGACTTATCAAAGGTTTGCCACCACCTTTGTGTGACGTCTGCACTTCCATATTCATAAAGTTCCATTCCAATTCTGTCCATTTTCTTTCCTTGCACGAAATTCTTCTCTGTTTTTCCCTTCCAACTCTGATTTCTCAAGTCCTAAAATCATCCTAGACGATCCATCAAGCCCTTGCATCACCTTGGGGGATATCATTTGGTATTCAGAGCTCCGGTTTTAGGATTCTTCATTCTTTTCTTCTCTGGAATTTTGGTTAGAAACTTTTAATTTTGTCTTGTCATTAGTTCTTGTTTTTCCTTTGGCTGAACCATTGCAAATGTTAAGCCTTGTTTAGAAAAAAATAAAAGAAAAAAAAAGAACAAAAATGCAAAAAAAAAAAGAACAAAAATTCAAAAAAAAAAAATGAAAAAAATGATGGCTGAATGGTTCTTGTTTAATTAGCCAAAATCAAATTGTCTCAAAGTGATATTGTTGCTAGAATTCCAGTTTTCATTCTTCCTTTCTTTTCTATTCATTTATGTTGTTCTTAAATTTTTTTTTATTTTCTTCTTGTTTTCTCTGTTCAGTTTTGTTAGTTTTTTTTTTGGGTTTCTTTTCCTCTTCTATTTTCTAAAGTCAATTCTAATCTGTGTGACTCTACACAAATTTGGTGGCATAATTCTTTGTGTGTCTTAACTTTGATTTACTCAAGAGATTGTGAGAATTTTTTAGTGGAAAAAGGCAACAGTGCACATCATAGAAAAGCCAATTTGAGGGAAAACACGAGTGAAGTGAGGTAAACACTAACATTTGTTTGTTCTACGTGAATCTTTTCATTTGTCAAAGATGTCAGGAGAAGAGGAGGAGCAACCAGCAGTGCGACTTTCGACCATCGAAATGCGGGCTCTTACACAACATCTGGAAAACTTAATGAGGAGGCAAACTGAAGAGATCCACGAAAGGCTGGATCAAATGGAGAACCGGAACAATAGTGACAGTAAAGGCGGGATGCCACGACGAATTCGTGAAAATCCTAGACCTGCTCGGATTGAAGGAGTCAAATTCCAAATTCCTCCTTTTAAGGGAAAGAGTGATCCAGAGGCATACTTGGAGTGGGAACTCAAAATAGAGCATGTCTTTGCTTGCAACAACTATGAGGAGGACCAAAAGGTGAAACTTGCAGCTGCTCACTTTTCAGACTATGCTCTTGTTTGGTGGAATAAGTTTGCAAAAGAGAGATTGAGAAATGAGGAGCCAGCGGTGGAAACATGGGCTGAAATGAAACGAATCATGAGAAAAATATATGTCCCTTCAAGCCATGCTAGGGATGTAAAATTTAAACTTCAAAAACTTACCCAAGGCAGCAAGAGTGTTGAGGAGTATTACAAAGAACTTGAGGTGCTTATGTTGCAAGCCAATCTTGAGGAGGATGGAGAGGTAACCATGATTCGATTTATTAATGGTTTATCTAATGATGTTAGAGATATTATAGAACTTCAGGAATATGTAGACATGGAGGAGTTGTTGTGTAAGACCCGGATTTTCAGAACAAGTTAATTTTCGACTCACGCGTGGAATCAGTGTAAGCGTGACAGGAGTTTGATATTTGAGGAAGATTAATGAAGAAGAAAGTTCAGGAATTGCTCGAGGAATGTTGCATTGTTGCTTTCGGAGCTAGTGTGAGTCGTCTGCACACCTGCCTTATGGCGAGCGTGTCCAGAATAGGCTAATTTCGCTTTTAAAGCAATGTTTAGGCGATATTTCGAATTCTTGGAAAATTTAAAGATTCTCTTTATTTTTCCTTCGACCAGCGTTTCATTTCGGAACTCTGGATTGTACGCACGATAGTATTTACTTTTCGGAAGTTCGCCGACGCTAATTTCTTTGCTTCGAAACCCTATTTTCGAGCAATGGATGAAGACTTTTTCTTTTCGGGACTTCTAACGAAGTTTCCGTCCGCGTTGCCAGATTTTTTTCGACATTTCCAATCTTTTTCCAGTACAAAGTTTTGTCGTCTGAGCATCACAGCAAAAAGTAGTTTTTCGGGACAGATTAACTTACACCGCTTTTGGGATTTTAGATATCATTTTTCCCAAATCATAGATACTTGTTTTGAGTTCTGGAATTCCGACGCCAGAATCTCTCTTAGAATTCCTCGGTGAATGTGCTGCAAAAATCGGAATCGCGAAATTTTCATTTTCCCGCGATTTCACCTGCCTATAAATAGTCGAAAAAGCAAAAATATCTTCATTTTCTTCCATTTGGGGCCGCGGTTTGTGGAGAGAGAGGGAGAGGAGATTTTCGCGAAAACTCGACCGATCTTCGCGCAGTTCGTCCCTACTTCTAGGTATCGAGGTAACTAGCATGAATCCTACCTCTGATTACTGTTTCTATTGCGTTTCTGTGCTCACAGTTTTGAGTTTTTTCTAAAATGGTCCGATTTCTTCGATTTCTTGGTTGGGTTATGTTCCTTACGTTCCCATGAGCCTAAAACCTCTGTCTGTAATCGCCGATTGCGATTCAGTTGTCCAGGATCTGAAAAACTGTTTCAAAACCTTTTTGTCTCACATTTCGAAACTTTATTGTCGAAAAGTCATAATCTGACTTCGTGCCTTTAGGATTTGTTGTCACGGATGTCGTTAGGATCATTGCTGTCAAATTTGTTTTCAGAACTGATAACTTTGAAGTTTTGAGCCTTTATTTTGGACCAAAATGCCCCTGGATAGTCGTATTTCGACCCGATTGTCTGAAAATTGTTCCGACAGTTTCTTTGCCTTAGTTTTACCCTAAAACTACCTTGTGAATTGATTTGGTCGAAGAAAAAGAGCCGAAGCCCTTTTTCCTTTGTGGCCGTGACCTTGTAGTGTTGGGGAGGGAGTTTTCGTTTTCGAAAACTTGTCTTTTCGTACCCGGATGTCGTATTCTGAAGCTTTAATGCTTTGTCTATCGTTTAGGTATTGTATTGCGATCGAACTAATCGATTTTGTGTGGATTCTGCTTTGTTTTTACTCCGAGGTTCAGTTGAAGGAACTTTGGAAGTTTCAAGGCATTCCTGTGAAGGAGATTTGATTTGCGAAGCTGGATCATCTCGAGGTTAGGGCAACTTACATATATTAGCTATGATTGCATGATAGGCGTCGATAAATTCGACTTATGCTTTATCTGATGTTGTTTATGGTGATGATTTATTTATTATGATTGTTTTCATAACTTATGATATTGATGATGTGTTGAATTGAGCGTTTTGACGCAACTTCGGAGTGGAGATTCATTGATCTGGTGATCTTTGACATTTCGGATTGGATGAGCAACCCTAGGCAAGTTCAAACGAGGGGTTTGAGACTTAGCCATTCGTTGGGATTCGTTTGGATACTTAGACTTTCCCCGGAAAATTTCTTTTGGGTGGTTGGTTTTTGGAAACTTAGAATGATTAGAATTTCGAAAACTAGAGACTTTGGGTGTAACACCCCGATTTCGGTGGCGTCACTTTAGTAACCAAAAGTAAACTTAATGCGGAAAAACGTGAATATTTTTTTTTCGATAATAACTAAGACAAGACTGAATTAAATAAAACCCAAATGCGAAAAGTAATAAAGCTAATATACAATATATATAAACAGCCCCCGCTGTAAGTAGCAACCTCGTCACGAGTAAACCTCCAGCGACGGGTAATAGAAGAGTAGCGCCCGTAGGCAATAGGTACAAACCGAATGAAAGGTAAGTGTCCGCAACACTATCCCTCAAAACTGAGAATAAGCTGACCCAATGGCCTGAAAATAAGACCTCCTAAGTCAAACCAACTCTCTGTGATTCCCGTAAGGCAACCACACAAAAAGCTATAGGCGGAACTACCCTGTCCCCCAAAGAAACAAATGAAGCAAAGACTGTCAGAGCTAAACTCTACTCCTACACTAATCCTAACTCGAGGAGCTCATACCAACACTCAAAACTATGTGCTAGCATGATCGTCGTCTGAATCAGAATCCAGAACGACCAAGTCTACCAACCCTATCCGTCCTCCCCTCGCAACCGCAGTGCGCTCCGATGCTGGACTCACGGGCTTAGGGCCCGAACCCTGATCATCGATGATCGCAACGGTGGGTGCACTAGACCCTGCCGAAGGCACTCCCACTGGAATCTCCTCTGAGGGATCCTCGTCCTCTGAAGATGACGGTGGCGGCGGTGCTCCTCCGAGTCCTGGTCCACAGTGAACGCCCGGTGGCAAGTTGAAGCTGATAGAGCATCTCCTCAACACTCCTGACCTCAAGAGTCCTCCACTATCCACGTGGTCCTCCATGATACGCCCCGAATACGTCGCTCGATGGCTCGCGGGGTCAACCACCCACGACCCGGGGTCGTCCTGATCGATCATCTCGTACCTAATCCCCCCCGAAGGGTGGACCATTGTGAACCAGTCCGCAATGGACATCTGACAAAGGGCGTTGTCCGCCAAAACACACACAGAAGACGCGAGGGTCAACTCTAAAGAACTATGTAGATAATAAACCCAATAGGTACAAGTAATAGATAGCCACTTAGGCTTATAGCTAGAGATGTTATTCCTAGGGTTGCATGTTCCATAATAACATAAACGCAATAATAGCAGATAGCATGTTCCAAATAGGTTTAACAATTACCAATCACACTCAACAACTAAATTAGTATGCATGTTGCATGATATGTATGCAGGTTAACCCAGTCAACCAATATGCAATCCGGAACGGATGGACATCAACGGATCAGCCCTAGCACCAGCCACGGTGGGACCATTTCGGCCCGCGTGCCTCTTACTCCAACGACAGCGGTAGTCAGATCAGCCGTAACCCGTAGGTCTGCCATTTCGGTCTGCTACAAGAGACGTCTACAGACGCTCTTTCACGGAAATCCGGGTCTTATGACCATTTTGGAATCCGACGAGGTCCAGAGTACGTCCTGTGTTAATACCTCATTAATGTTGCATGAATGCAGGATGATTAGACAAACAACGTCTCCGAATCTCACTCGACACGTCGCCACGTGTTCTAGGTAAATTAAAGTCTCTAAAAGCTTACCCTAAGGTAAAGTCGATTCTGCGACAAAAGACACTTCTTCACGACAACACATAATCCACGATGATCTCCAAATCATCCGACTCATCTCAATCCGATGGTCACAACTGCTCAACGAGCACAGAGTATCACACTCTCGGAAACTAACGGTTTCCCGGACTTATCCCCAGGATAGCCCAACAACATAGCTGCTCCAACAGCACAACAACAACCGCTGCTCCAACAGCACAACAACAACACATACTCAACGCCTCTCAATTTTCTCAACACTCGGATCCGACGACACTTCTCGTTTTCCAAAACTAAGATTTGCAACCGAAGCTTCCTTTCGAGTTTGTTATCATTACTTAAAGATTTAGAGGTTGTTTAATGTCTTATGAGTTTTCTTTACAAAATAGTATCCTTTTAGTCTTATCGCAAATCCTATCAGTTCTCGGGATCTCCTAATCCCCAAATGACTCCAGAGAATGTCTCGATCCATACACATCATAACAAGGCCCGAATCTCATTCGTCCTATCAAACTTTCTCAAAACTCTCAAAATAAAATCGGCATGACCTGCCCGCAATCCTCACTAATCAGAATCTCAGATTTCATTACAAAAGCATGATTAACTCATCACAGTCAACAACATGTCATATAACAATACATCTCAGAATAAACACATAGCACTTAGCATATAAAGCATGCACCACACATCCTAGATTACCCACATAGCACAAAGCATGTAAGTCAATCTCAAAAACATTCAGTAGATGAATCATCTACATTGTCAGCCGAAGCCTCAGAAAACATTTTCCAATCACACACAATCCAGTGCATAAACAGTAAACAATGTCGAAAACATCGACCCTAAGCATTAACTAGAGATTCAGTGAGAAGCCCTCACCTGTAGATTCTCCAGGGTGAACTTCAAACTCTTCCTCACAAGCAAAGCGTTGCTCCTCAGGAAATTCCTCAAAAGTTCCTTTAAAGCAAAACCACAGAAATACTATCAGAATCTATCGAAAACTAAGCTATCAATACTTACTAAGGTTACACGAAGTAATCTATACTCTAAGGTACGATAATCTAGCGCGAAAGGACAAGTTTTCGGAAAAGGAAATTTTCCTCCTCCCCCCCTAATAGGTTCGGCCACTTTTCACAATTAGGAGACTCGATTTTTCTTCGATCAAACTTGGTTCCTATGCTATCATTAGCCATAACTAAGGGTATTCTGAACTCGGAAAAATTATCGGATCAAAAACTGTCGCAGGGGTATTTTGGTCATGATTTTTAACTTAGAAATTTCAAAACTGAAATCCCAAAAACCAAATTTTGCAGGGACGTCACCAACGACGTTTATGACAACTAATCCTACTAGCACTAAGCTAAGGCGATAGTTTTCAGCCTAAAGGTTGAAGCTTTACTCCAAAAACTCCAAAAATGGGTATTTTAGGCTAAAATTGATTCCGGCGGAATTCCGGCGACATAACGGAAAATCTAATCCGGCAGAAGTGATCTTGGGCACATAAAGAAGAGGTTTAGAATCAGAAATGAAAGATTCGGGATAGTTTTGCAAAAACCCATAAACTATCAGCTCAGAAAAGTCTACAGAAAAGCTATGGAAAAAGCGATCGGAGGTAAGGATTAGCGACTATACCTCGAAGCCTTGAAGCAGCAACTGATTGATCGACGATCAAGCAAGCGATGAAGAAAATCTTCTCCTCCTTCTTCTTCTTTGTGGCCGCGGGTTTGGGTGGGGAAATGGGTAGTTTTTTTGATTTTTTCTTCCTTTCTTGGCTATATATAGAGGTTGGCAAAACGCGGTAAAATGAAAGTTTCGCGAATCTGATTTTTCCGGCGTCATTCTCCGTGAATTCTAAGATATGTTTTGGCGAAAGAATTCCAAAACTAAAAAGATGTCTCCTTGTATTTTTGGCAACTAATGCATAGTCGGTATAAAACTATTTTACCCGATAAGTTGCTTTTTGCTTCGGATGTCGGAATGGAAAACTTCCTTCTGAAGAAAGATTGAAATCATCAAGAGAAATGGGTGTACGCGTGTAGAATATTCATTTGAAGCTCTGAATAGATAAAGTCTTCATTGTCGAGAAATTCTAGGGTTTTGAAATACCAGGGATTCGGTTTCGGCAAACTTCCGATGATTGGAATCAGACGTTCGTAGATCCTAGAGTTTCGCCTCGAAACGATTGTGATATATGGAAAAATAGAAGTTCTAACATTTCTCTGAAAATTTTTGGAATTAACTTCCATCGTGCCTAAAAGTGAAAACTAGCTATATACTAGGGTTTCTGACCTAGGTTTAAGCGTATAACAATCGTGCTATAACTTTTATCGACTTCGATACAATCCTTTGACTTTTCCTGAACTTTCTCCTTCATAAATTTATTTCATTTGGTAAACTCTTGTTCAGGTTTCCCTTCACATTACATCAACCCTAATCGTGAATTAGAAATTTATTCACTTAGCATAAACTTAAAAACTTGGGCCTTACATTGGGAGACTTAGACTTTGAGAAATAAACTCATAACTTGACTAATCCAATTCGAAACATTTTTACTAAACGAATAATCATAGGAGAACTAAAGGGGAAAATATTTACGAAAGACGGGGAAAAGTCGGCTTTTGTTGTGGGTTTGGAGAGTTTTGGAATTGGGGAAAGCCACTAAGGTGAGCTATGGTGATGATTGAAAGTCACCGAGTACTCTAGTACTCTTGGGAGTGCTGTTCGAGTCGTGCTGTATTGACCGGCACAGACTCTGGGCTTTGTTTGTGGGTTTTGTGGTGGGAGTTGTGTTGTATTGACCGACACTAACTCCGAGTCGTGTTGTATTGACCGACACTGACTCTGGCTTTGATTTTGGGTTTTGTTGTTGGGGTTGTGTTGTATTGACCGACACTAATCCCTTGGGTTATCTTGTTGTTGGGGTTGTGTTGTATTGACCGACACTAATCCCTTGGGTTATCTTGTTGTTGGAGCCGTGTTGTATTGACCGACACTTAGTGCTCTTGTTGTTTGGGCTGTGTTGTATTGACCGACACTAGACCCTTGTATATTCTTGTTGATGGAGTTGTGTTGTATTGACCGACACTTACTCCGAGTTGTGTTGTATTGACCGACACTAACTCATGGGTTTGTTGAGATTGGGTTGTGAGCTAAACACTTTCGTGGTAAGGGCGATTCGTTGTTTGGCTAACCATATTGCATCAATCGGGTGAATAACGGGAATGGTTCACCTGTGCATATCATGGTGAATAACGGGAATGGTTCACCTTGCATTAATGATGAATAACGGGAATGGTTCATCATATGGTGAATAATGGGAATGGTTCACCAAGGATGAATAACGGGAATGGTTCATCCAGGATGGATAACGGGAATGGTCCATCCATAGTGAAGAACGGGAATGCTTCACTTGTGGCGAACGGGAACGCGTCACAAATCCGGATTCATGATTGCATTTCACGCATACATTCATTCTGACTGGGATTGCGTGCTGATTGATTTATTGAAGCAATGTTAGAGCCATAACATGCTAGGATTATCTATATGTTTATATAACAACATATGTATCTATACCCCATATCACATGTTGAGTTTGTTGAGTGTATATCTACTTATTTCCGTGAGTTGACCCTAGCGCCTTGGCTTTGGTTGTATGTTTGTGTTTGGGCGGTCGGCCTGCTGCCAGATGTCGGCAGTGGATTGGGTTTCGATGGTCTTTCCCTCGGGGGGGATCAGGTATGAGTTGGTGGACCGTCATGCCCCACCGCTTGGGTGATCTATCTTGTGGGTCATCGGGCGACGTACCGGGGAAGGGTCATGGAGGACCGGACTGACGAGTGTGGACGTCTGACGAAAGGAGTTCTATGACGCATGGAGCTGAGCTTCAACTTGCCGACTTCAGATCGCTGTGGACTTGGACTCTGACTCCGACACCGAAGTTGACAGTTACTCGCCGAGCGACGAGGATGAGGAGGAGGAGCTTGAGCGGTACTGGAAGGGTAGGTTTAGGCAGGCGTCATATTTTGTGTAGAGCTCTGATTCGTTTTGCTTTTGGGACAGGGTAGGTTCCCGACGCATGACTTTTTGTGTGGTTCTCTTACTGAGGGATCACAGTGAGTCAGTTGGACCATAGGGGTCTTTGTTTAGGCCATTTTTGAGGCCGACTTTCTCCTAGTGGGTTGTAATTATAAACTTTCTTACTCACACTTCTGGGTTGTATATATTTGCCTACGGGCACACTACTTTGGAGTCACTGCGAGTGCGCATGACGTGGAAGTGCAGCTGAGGCTGTACATGGTTATATTTGATGTATATTGGTTAGTTTAGTGGTCGGGTTATGTCTTTACTTTCTATCGCTTTATTTAAAAGGAATCAAACTAAAAAAATTACATGTTTTCCGCGTAAAGTTTATTTTTGGTTACTAAAGTGACACCTAGAAATCGGGGTGTTACATTGTGGTATCAGAGCTTAGTTGAGTCTTTTGGGAGTCTTTGGGAAATAGGTCTTCTGTGCTAGGTTGTGTGACTCTGCAAGGAGTGAAAATTGATTGTCTGCAGAGCGATTTTCGCTCTAATTGCTTGCATTACTACTTAATCGGATTGAGTGGTTTGTCTAGTGCTACCGTATGGTTAGTACTAATCGGACGTTTGATGAGATATAGGATGGTGGACCTTAACCGGATGGCGGAGGCAATAGCTACACTGATCGAGGCAATGATGAACCAGGCTGCGGAAGACGCTTATATGCGCGCTGAAGAGGCTGCACGTGAGCATCACCAACGACTGATGGCGACGGCGATGTATCAACAAAGAGGAATGAACCGAACAGGAGCTGGGGGACCAATGAGGTCAGGATCCCAAGGCTACAACGGAAGAGAGAGCTATCATCAGTGGGGACCATATCAGCGTTCCGAGGGAAGAAATCTTATCTCAAGAGCGTACAAACCAACGATTGCTGATACTGGAGGGAAGCCAGTTGGTGATAAAGGTGTGACATGTTTTCGTTGCGGAAAGTTTGGGCATTTTGCTAACAAGTGCTCAGTGATTGGACGGAGATGTTTCAAGTGTAACTGAGAGGGGCATCTAGCTGTGAACTGCAAGACACTCCAGGAGGGAACGTCTGACAGTTTGATGAAAGGGAATGATGCTACCGGAGGGACAGGAAATAAGACTTCGGGAAAAACAGTGACGTGTTACAGGTGCAGGAAAGTGGGGCACTACAGTATCAAGTGTCCAGACGGAGGATCTCTATGCTTCAACTGTGGGGAAAGCGGGCACTATGCCAGTAGGTGCAAGATCAAGGAAAGTCTATGCTTCAATTGCAACCAACCGGGACATTTCTCCAGATATTGTAAGGCACTCAAGGGCGAATCATCAGGGAATGTTGGGAAAGGAAAACAACTTGCTACAGAGGAAAGGATTCATACCAAGGAGGGGGCAAGAGCTGAGGAGTTGAACGAGGAAGAACGGGGGAACGATGGTAATATTTTGACTGTTCTCTTATTCTAGAATAACTTACTCTTTTATCTTCGAAGCGAGTGTGACGCGCCTAACTTGTATTTACTACTTAGACTATGATCTTATGATTATTATCCCTAGTAGGACCTTATTCGAAGTTGCTCGTGTTTTAACTATAGAAGTTACACGAGGTTTAGAATAACACACTAAGTCTAGAAAGTAGTCTTCCACCGACGCGATTATGAGGAAGCTAGCAGCTGAAGAACGAATCTTAGGGAGATTCCGTATGGGTAGTATACGTGTCATGTTGAGGGTGTGTAGTTCCGTAGCGGGATCACTAAAGGATTTAGTATCAGGATATTTGTGACTACTGGAGGATAGGAACTCATTGACTGTTCCACTGGATTTTTCTAAATTTCCACCTTCGATGTATTAGGCCTGATCAACCTAATATTGAGGGGGTGATATTCGGAATCACAGCTGGTAATGGACCTTGATAGATGGATGTGTAGGATGAATTTGAATTGATTGAGGATTAGTCGGATTTGGGAGGAAGTTCGTGTTAAGCATCTGATTGTAAAAGATTAGGATTTAAATCTGTGGAAGTCGATGAGTGTCGTATAGACATTGATTGGTTAGTTCGTGTGATTATTCCGAGTAGAGGTATACTAAGTCAAGAGATTAGTGCTGGAAAAGTATTAAGTAGTTTCTCGGAAGTTATGAAGTCATAGGTTATGTGATTACTGAGTGGAATTGTTAGAGACTATATAAGTTGGATTTAATCAGGTTTTAGATGATAGCTTGATGGTAGCAAGAGTGAGAAGAATTAACTCTGAACTAGATTGTTATAGTCGAGTTCGAGGAATAAGTTTTGCTAAGCGTTTGATTAATATGTGGAGACATTACAGTCTTAAGAGATGAATTGTCACTTGAAAAGTGTTGAATTAATGATTAAGTTGGAGAAAGAAAGTTTTAGCATAAGTTGAATACTTGAGGTTGTTGATATGGATTCCAAAGAAATATGCTAAGATTACTAAGTTGGATTGAAATCTTAGGGTTAAGATTGATCTTGAGAGTCGAGAATCGCGTACGAGTAGGAGATCTTATAGTTGTAGGTGTGACAATAGGAGTTGAATCTTAGAAGATTGAAGACCTGAAGGTGAGTTTCGGGTTAAGACCATTGAGGTGTAGTATAAGAGAGATCTTGAAGTAAAGGAATTCTGGGTTGTGTGGAGTGTTAAGGTCGGTGATCGATTGATGTTGATTATGAGGTTGCGGACATAATGACATGTGATAAGATTTGAATGATGTTAGCATAATAAGTTATGATTATGGATATCAGGATCAAGTGGTGAGTGTGGAAGCATGACGACACTTATCAGGTCGTTTGGGTAAGTGAAGGAGTTATAGTTTTTAAGAAACGGATATTCATTTAAGAAGTATTGAAGGATTAAAGGTCGTTAGAGGACCAAACTTGGTGAAGGTTTAGGTTTTAAATCTATGAATGTCTGTCTAAGATGAGTAGGACTCAAAGTTTGTCAGAATTTGATTGAGAGATTAAGAAGTTGATTGACGAGATGGTGATTGAGTCCCAAAAAGGAAGGTGTTGGTATTAAGATGAATACTTGAAGTTGTTATGTTTGGACAAGTTCTTAGAGCTTAAGAGTGGATGAAACTTTGTTATGGATTTTGATGATGCATATTACGGTTAACAAGTGAATTTTACTAAGTTGAATGAGAATCCTAGGGCTAAGGTTGACCTAATGAGCTGAGATTCATGTACACATAAGAGATTTAGTGGTGTTAGCGGTTACGATAACAGTTAAATCTCAGAATGTTGAAGGATTGGATGATAAAATGGCTAGTTAAGTCCCTTGAGGTATAGTTATGATTTAATCTTCTAGAGGATAAGTCTCGATTTGTGCGAAGTGTTAGGGATTTCAGTAAGTGTAAATAGGTTTGAGTGAGGGAAGATTTGGGGAAGAAGACAATAATAATGGATTGTTAGGTATTAAGAGGAGGATTATCTTATAAGTTGTTGATAAATTGATGTTGAAGGGGATAAGATTAGTGAAGGACAAGAAATAAGGACATAAGTCGAGCTTTAATTCGAATAGTGACTAAGTAGAAGTGTGATTTCTTGGTGTGTGTAAAAATAGTTACGAAGTTAGAGGTGTTTTAATGGACTAGCGGTTTCCAAGGGGGAGGATTCGTCTAGGAGTTATCGAACGAACAAGTGGAGTTTTGGACTGTAGATGAAGATCACGAGGACAAGTTGAGTATCTACTTTGAGATGACAGAGAGGCACTGAGTTTAAGAAGAATTCCGGACGACCGAAAGTAAAGAAGTAAGTGGCTAAGGTTGTGCGACTGCACGGAGTGCCAACCGGTATCATTTCAAGCAGAGGTCCGACGCAAGTAATCGAGTCAGACGACATGAGGTTGAATGATGTTTTGTCTTTTGAGACGCCGACAGTTAGCAGTGGGGATAGAAGAGTGAAACAATTAAGGGGAGAACAGATTGCTTAAGTAAAGGTTATGAGGAACAATGACACAGGTAATACTACATGAGAATTGGAAGATAAGATCGAGGAACTGTATTCCGGACTTTCTCAGAACTCTGAGTTTCGAGGACGAAACTTTCTTTTTGGAGGGGAGTATTGTAAGACCCGGATTTTCAGAACAAGTTAATTTCCGACTCACGCGTGGAATCAGTGTAAGCGTGACAGGAGTTTGATATTTGAGGAAGATTAATGAAGAAGAAAGTTCAGGAATTGCTCGAGGAATGTTGCGTTGTTGCTTTCGGAGCTAGTGTGAGTCGTCTGCACACCTGCCTTATGGCGAGCGTGTCCAGAATAGGCTAATTTCGCTTTTAAAGCGATGTTTTGGCGATATTTCGAATTCTTGGAAAATTTAAAGATTCTCTTTATTTTTCCTTCGACCAGCGTTTCATTTCGGAACTCTGGACTGTACGCACGATAGTATTTACTTTTCGGAAGTTCGCCGACGCTAATTTCTTTGCTTCGAAACCCTATTTTCGAGCAATGGATGAAGACTTTTTCTTTTCGGGACTTCTAACGAAGTTTCCGTTCGCGTTGCCAGATTTGTTTCGACATTTCCAATCTTTTTCCATTACAAAGTTTTGTCGTCTGAGCATCACAGCAAAAAGTAGTTTTTCGGGACAGATTAACTTACACCGCTTTTGGGATTTTAGATATCATTTTTCCCAAATCATAGATACTTGTTTTGAGTTCTGGAATTCCGACGCCAGAATCTCTCTTAGAATTCCTCGGTGAACGTGCTGCAAAAATCGGAATCGCGAAATTTTCATTTTCCCGCGATTTCACCTGCCTATAAATAGTCGAAAAAGCAAAAATATCTTCATTTTCTTCCATTTGGGGCCGCGGTTTGTGGAGAGAGAGGGAGAGGAGATTTTCGCGAAAACTCGATCGATCTTCGCGCAGTTCGTCCCTACTTCTAGGTATCGAGGTAACTAGCATGAATCCTACCTCTGATTACTGTTTCTATTGCGTTTCTGTCCTCACAGTTTTGAGTTTTTTCTAAAATGGTCCGATTTCTTCGATTTCTTGGTTGGGTTATGTTCCTTACGTTCCCATGAGCCTAAAACCTCTGTCTGTAATCGCCGATTGCGATTCAGTTGTCCAGGATCTGAAAAACTGTTTCAAAACCTTTTTGTCTCACATTTCGAAACTTTATTGTCGAAAAGTCATAATCTGACTTCGTGCCTTTAGGATTTGTTGTCACGGATGTCGTTAGGATCATTGCTGTCAAATTTGTTTTAAGAACTGATAACTTTGAAGTTTTGAGCCTTTATTTTGGACCAAAATGCCCCTGGATAGTCGTATTTCGACCCGATTGTCCGAAAATTGTTCCGACAGTTTCTTTGCCTTAGTTTTACCCTAAAACTACCTTGTGAATTGATTTGGTCGACGAAAAAGAGCCGAAGCCCTTTTTCCTTTGTGGCCGTGACCTTGTAGTGTTGGGGAGGGAGTTTTCGTTTTCGAAAACTTGTCTTTTCGTACCCGGATGTCGTATTCTGAAGCTTTAATGCTTTGTCTATCGTTTATGTATTGTATTGTGATCGAACTAATCGATTTTGTGTGGATTCTGCTTTGTTTTTCCTCCGAGGTTCAGTTGAAGGAACTTTGGAAGTTTCAAGGCATTCCTCTGAAGGAGATTTGATTTGCGAAGCTGGATCAGCTCGAGGTTAGGGCAACTTACATATATTAGCTATGATTGCATGATAGGCGTCGATAAATTCGACTTATGCTTTATCTGATGTTGTTTATGGTGATGATTTATTTATTATGATTGTTTTCATAACTTATGATATTGATGATGTGTTGAATTGAGCGTTTTGACGCAACTTCGGAGTGGAGATTCATTGATCTGGTGATCTTTGACATTTCGGGTTGGATGAGCAACCCTAGGCAAGTTCAAACGAGGGGTTTGAGACTTAGCCATTCGTTGGGATTCGTTTGGATACTTAGACTTTCCCCGGGAAATTTCTTTTGGGTGGTTGGTTTTTGGAAACTTAGAATGATTAGAATTTCAAAAGCTAGAGACTTTGGGAGGCTTAGACTTTGAGAAATAAACTCATAACTTGACTAATCCAATTCGAAACATTTTTACTAAACGAATAATCATAGGAGAACTAAAGGGGAAAATATTTACGAAAGACGGGGAAAAGTCGGCTTTTGTTGTGGGTTTGGAGAGTTTTGGAATTGGGGAAAGCCACTAAGGTGAGCTATGGTGATGATTGAAAGTCACCGAGTACTCTAGTACTCTTGGGAGTGTTGTTCGAGTCGTGCTGTATTGACCGGCACAGACTCTGGGCTTTGTTTGTGGGTTTTGTGGTGGGAGTTGTGTTGTATTGACCGACACTAACTCCGAGTCGTGTTGTATTGACCGACACTGACTCTGGCTTTGATTTTGGGTTTTGTTGTTGGGGTTGTGTTGTATTGACCGACACTAATCCCTTGGGTTATCTTGTTGTTGGGGTTGTGTTGTATTGACCGACACTAATCCCTTGGGTTATCTTGTTGTTGGAGCCGTGTTGTATTGACCGACACTTAGTGCTCTTGTTGTTTGGGCTGTGTTGTATTGACCGACACTAGACCCTTGTGTATTCTTGTTGATGGAGTTGTGTTGTATTGACCGACACTTACTCCGAGTTGTGTTGTATTGACCGACACTAACTCATGGGTTTGTTGAGATTGGGTTGTGAGCTAAACACTTTCGTGGTAAGGGCGATTCGTTGTTTGGCTGACCATATTGCATCAATCAGGTGAATAACGGGAATGGTTCACCTGTGCATATCATGGTGAATAACGGGAATGGTTCACCTTGCATTAATGATGAATAACGGGAATGGTTCATCATATGGTGAATAATGGGAATGGTTCACCAAGGATGAATAACGGGAATGGTTCATCCAGGATGGATAACGGGAATGGTCCATCCATAGTGAAGAACGGGAATACTTCACTTGTGGCGAACGGGAATACTTCACTTGTGGCGAACGGGAACGCGTCACAAATCCGGATTCATGATTGCATTTCACGCATACATTCATTCTGACTGGGATTGCGTGCTGATTGATTTATTGAAGCAATGTTAGAGCCATAACATGCTAGGATTATCTATATGTTTATATAACAACATATGTATCTATACCCCATATCACATGTTGAGTTTGTTGAGTGTATATCTACTTATTTCCGTGAGTTGACCCTAGCGCCTTGGCTTTGGTTGTATGTTTGTGTTTGGGCGGTCGGCCTGCTGCCAGATGTCGACGGTGGATTGGGTTTCGATGGTCTTTCCCTCGGGGGGGATCAGGTATGAGTTGGTGGACCGTCATGCCCCACCGCTTGGGTGATCTATCTTGTGGGTCATCGGGCGACGTACCGGGGAAGGGTCATGGAGGACCGGACTGACGAGTGTGGACGTCTGACGAAAGGAGTTCTATGACGCATGGAGCTGAGCTTCAACTTGCCGACTTCAGATCGCTGTGGACTTGGACTCTGACTCCGACACCGAAGTTGACAGTTACTCGCCAAGCGACGAGGATGAGGAGGAGGAGCTTGAGCGGTACTGGAAGGGTAGGTTTAGGCAGGCGTCATATTTTGTGTAGAGCTCTGATTCGTTTTGCTTTTGGGACAGGGTAGGTTCCCGACGCATGACTTTTTGTGTGGTTCTCTTACTGAGGGATCACAGTGAGTCAGTTGGACCATAGGGGTCTTTGCTTAGGCCATTTTTGAGGCCGACTTTCTCCTAGTGGGTTGTAATTATAAACTTTCTTACTCACACTTCTGGGTTGTATATATTTGCCTACGGGCACACTACTTTGGAGTCACTGCGAGTGCGCGTGACGTGGAAGTGCAGCTGAGGCTGTACATGGTTATATTTGATGTATATTGGTTAGTTTAGTGATCGGGTTATGTCTTTACTTTCTATCGCTTTATTTAAAAGGAATCAAACGAAAAAAATTACATGTTTTCCGCGTAAAGTTTATTTTTGGTTACTAAAGTGACACCTGGAAATCGGGGTGTTACATGCTGCACAAGGACACTAAAGTTGAGCAACAACTCAAAAGAAAAGGCTTGGAAAGAAAGAGTTCTTCCATTTCCAACTCCTCTAGTTGGAGGGACAAAAGCAAAGGTGAAGGAGCTTCTGCATCTAGCAAGAACACATCCACACCTCAAGAGAAGGCACCATCAAAGCCTCTTGAGAAACATCCTAAAAAGAGCAGAGAGGTAAAATGTTTTAAATGCCAAGGCATGGGACATTATGCTTATGAATGTGCCTCCAAAAAGACCATGATTCTTAGGGATGATGGAGACTACACCAGTGAGTCCGAAGGAGAACAAATTGAAGAAGAGGAGGCAGCCATGAATGGTGAATTGTTGATGATCCGGAGGATGCTTGGTAGCCAACAAAACCCCAAATCCGAAAGCCAAAGGGAGAACATTTTTCACACAAGATGTTCAATCAAAGGACAGGTTTGTATGATGATAATTGATGGAGGGAGCTGCATTAATGTTGCTACTGAAAGAATGGTAGAGAAGCTGAATTTGGTCACAAAGCCTCATCCTTGGCCATACAAGCTTCAATGGATCAGTCACTATGGAGAAATTCAAGTAAGTAAACAAGTTGAACTTGACTTTTCCATAGGCAAATACAAGGATAAAGTGTTGTGTGATGTCGTCCCAATGGAAGCTAGTCACATACTCTTGGAGAGGCCATGGCAATATGACACTAAAGCTGACCACAATGGCTACTCCAACAAATACTCTTTTGAGCATCAAGGCCAGAACATCATACTCAAACCTTTGAATCCTAGTGAGGTGCGTGAGGATCAAAAGAAAATAAGAGAAAAGATTGAACAAGAGAGAAAACAAAAGAGTGAAACACTTGACAGAAAGCAAAAAGAAAAGAGTGAAACACTTGAGAGAAAAGAACTTTGTTTGATAAATGAAGTGAGAAAAGAAGTAAATGAGGGTGAAAATAATAGTGATGATCAATTGCTTTCTTGCAAAGAAGTAGATTCGAATTCTAATGATACTTGTTTGTCAAGAGGTGTTGAAATTATTTTGAAGGATCAAGAACCATGTGATCTCCCATCACCAAGGAGGATTGATAATCACATTGGCCTCATTCCAAGTGCACCATTAGCTACTAAGCCAGCATTCATGACCAATCCTCAAGAGGTGGAGCAGGAAGTTGTTTATGTGAATCTGACCCACATGGATGATTATTTTAGTATTGGTGATAAAGCTTGCACGCTGAGTGCTTCTTCACATGTTTTTCAGTGTGTCACTAGTTTAAGAAGTTACGCATAAGCCCTTGGTGGAGAAATAGAGACAACTGGTTAAAATTGTGCATTCAGAAGAAAATACTTTTTAAAATATCTTGATGAATATGGTTGTGTGCAAAGTGTAGGGCATGCAAATTGGGAGAGCTACTTAACTTTTGAGTTCATTGAACATGAGTGCTTCAGAAGTTGGCTTGCATTCATGAGATTAGTCTTTGATCCAGGAGGCAATCAAGAGCTAAATTCGAGGTCGAATTTTCTCGAAGAAGGAGGGAATGATGAGAACCAAAGGGGTCTTTTATTTTTAGTTTATTTTAATTCAATAAATATGCATATGACCAATTGAATAAGTTGGGTCCAAATGTATTATGTTGCTGAATTTTATTTTAGTGTGTTTAATCCACTTCAAGTGGTGTGTGTGTGTGTGCATCTGGCGCATGAAGGGCTTAAAGGGAGGGGGGACCCATTCCTTTCTTAAAACTCTTTGAATGTGTTTGAATTTGAATAAGTTCTGAATGGAGGAGTTACATCAGCCAAGTCAAAGGATTGAAGAGCTTTCAAAGCCAAGAATGGAGTTACAAAGACAAGGAAATTAAGTGCATAAAGAGCATTGAATGCTATGTTCCCTGGTCATGAATAACAATTAAGAAAGGGAGTTACATGAAGCAATCAGCCACCAAATACACGCCCAGGGCTGAAGCAAAACACTAACTTCCTCTTTTAATTTGTAACTCCTAGCCTAGGATTCTCCTAGAGAAATTACACCTCATCATTTTTGTAACTAGGCTGAATTTTCTTCTTCTTTGTAAGGAAAACTCCTTCATTGTAATTGACAGATTATGAATGAATAAGATTATTTTCTCTGAGTTAGTTCAGTTTGTTGAGAGTGATTCTCATATCCCTTGAGTGATTCAAGACCTTGACATATCAAAGGTTTGCCACCACCTTTGTGTGACGTCTGCACTTCCATATTCATAAAGTTCCATTCCAATTCTGTCCATTTTTTTTTCCTTGCACGAAATTGTTCTTTGTTTTTCCCTTCCAACTCTGATTTCTCAAGTCCTAAAATCATCCTAGACGATCCATCAAGCCCTTGCATCACCTTGGGGCATATCAAAAGGCTTCTTCGCATTCTGAACTCCACTCGAACGCCGCATTCTTCTTTAAGCACTTGAAGAATGGGGCCGACTTGTCGCCCGAATGAGGGAGAAACCTGGACAGGGCTGCAATCCGCCCTGTCAATCGCTGCACCTCTTTTACACTGCTGGGGCTTTTCATTTCTTGGATCGCTTTGCACTTATCTGGATTGATCTCAATCCCTCTTGACGTAATCATGAAGCCTAAAAACTTCCCGCCCTGTATACCAAAAGAACACTTCTCCGGATTGAGCCTCATATTATGTTTTCGGAGCCTGCCAAAAGCTTCCGTCAAATCCTCATGATGGCTTGATCCCAAAACCGATTTCACGATCATATCATCGACATATACCTCCATGTTCCTTCCTACCTGACCCTCAAATACCCTATCCATCAACCACTGATACGTCGCCCCTGCATTCTTCAGCCCAAATGGCATAGTTTGATAACAGTAGTTTACCCTAGCGGTCATGAAGGTAGTTTTGTCTTCATTCGACGGGTGCATCTTGATTTGGTGATATCCCGAATAGGCATCCATCAGACTCAGCAGCTCATTTCCCGACGCTCCATCCACTAGCTTGTCTATGCTCGGTAATGGATAAGAATCTTTTGGACACACCTTGTTCAGGTCTGTGTAGTCTACACACATCCGTCATTTTCCGTTCGCCTTCTTTACCATTACCACATTCGCCAGCCAAGTAGGATACTTAATTTCCCAGATGAAGTCCGCCGCCAGTAATTTGTTCACCTCCTGCTGGATTGCCTTCTCCTTTTCATCACCCATTCGCCGGCGCGTCTGGGTCACTGGTTTAATTCCGGGATTTAGCGCCAGCCTGTGGCAAATGAAGTTCGGGTCTATCCCTGGCATGTCTTTGTGACTCCAAGCAAAGAGGTCCAAGTTCTCGCCCAATAGCTTTGATAATCGCTGTTCCTGGGCCTCAGTCAGTCGGGTCCTTATCTTGAGTATCTTCTCGCCAAATTTCAGTTCATTGGTCTCCTCTATTGGCGTGGGCCTGTTGACTCGCCCTTCGCCCCTTGGATCTAGGTTTTCCTCCGGCGCATCGACCTCGTTGCATCGATGTCCCACCGAAGCGTCCCTTTTCCCGTAGCGGTCTACCGCGTTGCAGTAGCACTCCCTCGCCGTTTTCTGGTCCACAGCCACTCTCCCAATTTGTCAATTCGGCAAAGGATATTTAACCGCCAAGTGTGCCGTCAAAATCACAGCGCACAACCAGTTCAAGGTGTTCCTGCCAATTATCATGTTGTACGATCCCTCCGTTCCTAGGATCAAGTATTTCACCCTCAGCGTCCTAGCGTTCTCTCGCTCGCCGAATGTGGTATCAAGGTCAAGGACGCCTCTCACCCATACTTGCTCGCCCGCAAACCCCACCAGAGTCCCTGCATAAGGAGTGAGATCTGCCTCGCTCAAGCCGAGCCGATCAAATACCCCGCCGTAAATGATGTCTGCTGAACTCCCTTGATCCAAAAGTACTCGTTGTACATTAAGTTGGTTGACGCGAAGGAGGATTACAATCGGATCGTCTAGATGTGGCTTTATTCCAACGAAGTCATCGGACGAAAATGTAATGTCTGGATGTGAAAAACCGAAAGGAACTTTTGCTACCGTGTTCACTGCTCTAGCATACCGCTTCCTAGCTGCACTGGTGACTCCTCCTCCTCCAAACCCTCCGGCAATCGTGTGTACTCCTTTGGGTATTGGAGCTCTACCGACCTGCACTCTAGTAGGTCTTCCCGCCGCTATCAGTTTCCCAACTTCACGCTGCAACGTGCGGCACTCCTCTATGATGTGGCCCATGGCCTGGTGATAAACGCACCACTCGCCTCCTACCTTGCCGCTTATTCGCGTTGTTAACGGCTCTTAGAGGATTTCCGATGTAGACGGTGTGTCCAGGCGCGCCAGCTTTCCTTTTAGAGATGAGTTTCTCCATTCCTTTGAGGATTTCCAATAGCTTTCCCTTTGCAACATCCGAAGCTCCGCCGTTGTATTTGCTTCCCGGGCCTCCGTGTCCTACTGCTCCAAACCACGACTTATGTCGCGAATCAGCCACCGCCAATCTCTGAGAGTGTCCACCGAGCAGGGTGACGGCGGTTTTCCTTCTGAGGATTTCAATAAGGAGACTGAAGATTCCGCCTCCTTCTCGCGTCGCCTTCTATATGCTTGACGCGGATTGTGCGTGTGTTTCATCCTTCGTTCGCTTTGTCGACGTTGCGCTTCCATTACGTGCCACCAACAAATCAAGAATTTGACTCAAAAATCGAAAACCGAAGAGAATCGCACGAAAAAACGAACTTCACTCAGCTAAACCATGCTCCACGTAGTCCGGGAATCGAAATCTATCGTTCCCCACAGACGGCGCCAAATGTTCCATCATGAACATTGAGATGAAGTATAGTACCTAAGGTGCAAGGAACGTGATGTGAGATTCCTAGAGAGAATGAGAGCGTAACCGCTTAGAGAGAGAAAGTAACTGAATTTCTAGCTTGTTATTTCTCAAATGAGCTAAGAGTCCTTTACAATTGGTACTCCTCCCCTATTTATAGTTGGGGGAGTTGGGCCTAGCGCCTCTAAATCATCCTAATGGGCCGGTTGAGCCTCCGGGACAAAGGCCCAAGTCCTTGATGCGCTCCTTGCCTTAGGCCAGCGCCCCTGGGCGAGGGACCCTGGGGTCTCGCCCAGTCCAACAACATAGATCAAAAGATGGTGAATAAACTTTCCAAAAGGGTTTAGTGCAAAAGCTCCATTCAAGAAATCGCTAACATGAAAAACTCAACTTTCAAGCTCTTTTTCACATCAACGCAAAGCTCATGGTATGCTCCACAACTTTTAAGAAGAAAGAAAAGGAAAAGTTGTTATCTTTGAACTTTAGAACATTAATAAAACATTTTTATGCTCCACAATGCATATCACAAGGAAGAGGAGGATGAAAACTACCTCTTTATAGAAGAACTCAAGAGGAAAAACTTGAGTCTTGATGATGGAAGATGATGATGAGGGTGTCGGCTTTAGAAAAGGAAGAATGAAGAAGAAAAGTGTTTTCTCTCAAGCTCTCAATATCTCCCTAAGTTTCTTTCTCTTGATCTCTCAAGACTCAAGAATGTGTAAAATGAGAAGAAATGAAGAAAACATACTTGTATATTTGAGTGTGTTATCCGCATGGCATAAATGAGAGAGTGGGTGAGGTTAACTTATTTACCTTCGGTAAAAATTATGCATGAGGACATGTGGTTTGTCTCATTAGGAAACTTTTGACTACTTTACTTAAGTAAGAAGACATGTCTAACTTAAACTAAACTTCTCGTAATGCATAGCTAAAAGGGTTAACCTTCCTTCATCAAAGAGTTGATTAACTCATATGCCTCACTTAAAGAGGTAATTCTCTTGTTTTTTTTTCCTATTTTGTCTTCTAAGTGAAAAAGTGAGCTTTATCTCACTTTCATGACATAATCACCACTTACCTCTTTACTTTGAATTTTCCCTCCAAACTTAAGCATCCAAATACAAGTAATCACACTCAAAAATACCACAAGATCATAATTAAAATCGGGTTGGGAAATACACACATGTATTTCGTCCCATACACATATAGTGCACAAACGCGCGCTTTTCTGTGGTTGGGAAAATTAACGAAACAGAAAGTTAAATTTACCGAAATAAATCATAACAAGTTATTAACGCCACATAATATTTCCTGCCCTTACGCGCACGAATATTAATTCGAACACAAAATATTCAATTAAAAACCACGAGCAGCGCTAACAACACGAAAATTTATTTAATTTGGGGTCTTACATTATTCACCTCTTAACTTTAAGTAATAGCTTAATAGGCTTCTAATAGCTAGTCAGAAACTTTGCTCGGGCTCCGAAAATGAATCTAGCAATACTATAGTAAAAAAATTTAGAATTAAACACACATCACCATAAAGATAAGAAAAATGTCAATTTTTGGCTCAAATAATATTTGGGGAATAATTAGGATTTTATGGCGGCATGCAGTTTTCGACTATATATTTCAAAACATAACCAAAATTCTTCGTGGTGTCAAGAATTTACCACTCGAAATATAGCACCACTTTAAGTATGTCATGAATATTATTTTCTCTTTTGTTTAATTCATTCACTTCTTACACACATACTTAAGCTAATACGATTAAAAAGCATAAAAGTGGAACTAAATAAGTTTATTTTCCAGTATAAATTCTTGGTCTTATAGTCTAGGCCATAAGATTCCTAATTCGAATATTGCTTGGAATTTTCAGGTCCACCAGACTTCTGTGGATCTCTCCACGAGAAATTCGGGTGACTCTTCCAACCTAAATTGTTGGTGTTTGACTTTGGGTTGTTATGAGAATCTCCATTGCCTTCTCTTGGTCATCAAACTCTTCTTCCTTGGTCGTAATTTGCCAATTGCTTTACTATTATATTCATCTTTTGAGACAACTTCTTGTTGGAGTGAGACTCTTTCTTGTCGAAAGCAAGCACAACATCAATGCTTCAACAGCATAAACCCCTTTTCGGTTTTTCCTATCATCAAATCTAAAAATGAACGGGGGACCAAAACTGTTAAGGCGAACAAAGTTAGATTTCTAACAAAATATGAACATGAGACCAACATTATTGATAAAGTATAACGTTTGGAACCACAAATATGTTATGAAATGAAAGGAGTACAAGTGAGAAGGTGAGAGGGGAGAAGGGAGAAGCAAGAGTGACAAGTAATATTGTGGAATGAGGGTTGGTTGCTTGATGTAACCTCCTCTATATTTATAGAGTTAGATTAACATAGATAGACAAAATACATGGGCTTGGCCTATTGATCCAAGATGGTAATTCCATTTACAACAAAATACAATTTTTAAAATTTAGGAACTCGGATCACACATTGGCATTAAGTGGGGAGGCCAAGAGTGTGTAATTAAGCCAAAGATAAATTTCTCACATCTTCTTCTCTTTAGTGATCCCTATACTCTCCTTCTCTTTTTGTCGTGCCCCATGTCAAACTAAATAGGGGGAGCTCTCTCCGATACCTCTCTGATCTCTCTCATATACTTCTCTCTCTGCTCAAACTCTAGTGTAAACTGCTGGATGTATCCGGTCACACTCTCACTGTGAGCAAAACCCTAACCTAATGTCGCAATCCTCTCTGCCGTCGCATACTGCATAGAGCAACCTGCTCGCCGTCGCACATTCGCAGCGCACCTTCCCTGCCGCCGTCTCCGTCCAAGCCTTCAAGGTGTTTGTTTGTGTGTATCTGGATTCTCCCATATATGTTCTTACTCCTTTTTTTTCATCTGTTTTATCACCTTTCATGTATATAAATTATTAGAGTTGGATGCTGAGAAAATTTATGTGGATTTTATGCTAATGATGGTTAAGTTAAAAATTGCACTGTAATTTTATAGTGTAAAATTTTCAGTTGTTGTGTTTTTATTCTTGTTTGGAATTTGCTGTGGTTCAAGACCACTAGGTTTATAGTACTGAGCTGTCTGTTTTAATTTTTTATGTTTGGTTGTCTAGGAATCATGGAAGTGGAGCAGGAAAATACCTCAGCAGAACCCACTGTAACAGCCTCTGATGTTTCATCTGATCATTCAGCTTTGCCCCTGCCAGTACAACCTGTTATTGTACCAGTTATTACTCCTTCTGTTGTACCCCCTCTTGCTCCTATTCCCTCAATTCCTCCCTCTCTGGGTATCCGCCCACTGGCACCGCTACCGCTACCGCGGGCACCGGTTATTCGGCCACCTGTGCCGCAAAATGGCGAGGTTGGATCTAGCGATTCTGATTCGGACCATGATGACGCGGACACCACCAGGATTAACAAGGGTACCGGGGAGTATGAGATATCTGAAGAGAGTAGACAGGTCAGGGAGCGGCAGGAAAAAGCGAAGCAGGAACTCTTGTTGAAGAGGCGTGCTGCCGCGCTTGCTGTTCCTACGAATGACATGGCTGTGCGAGCTCGTCTTCGCCACCTTGGTGAGCCGATCACTCTCTTTGGTGAGAGGGAGATGGAGAGACGAGACAGGTTGCGGATGATTATGGCAAAGCTGGATGCTGAAGGTCAGCTGGAAAAGTTGATGAAAGCTCATGAGGATGAGGAGGCTGCAGCTTCTGCTCCGAAAGATGAGGCTGAGGAAGAACTGCAGTATCCTTTTTACACTGAGGGGTCGAAATCTCTCCGGGATGCTAGAATTGATATTGCTAAATATTCTTTAGTGAGGGCAGCGTCACGTCTTCAACGTGCTCAGAGAAGAAGAGATGATCCGGATGAAGATCCGGATGCAGAGATGAAATGGGCATTGGAGCAGGCTGGGGATTTGAGGCTTGAATTTAGTGAAATTGGAGATGATCGTCCACTTACCGGTTGCTCATTCTCACGGGATGGAAAAAGGCTAGCTACCTGGTATGTTGTTCAAGCAAATTGAGTAGGCATCTTAAGCCTGACTTTTCCCTCTTCCTTGCCTTTGAAACTATTATAGTCTAACCTACTAGTGGTATTGTTTTTCTTTTGTAGTTCTCTTACTGGAGCTTCCAAGTTATGGAGCATGCCTGAAATAAGAAAAACTTCTACCTTTAAGGGTCATACAGAGCGTGCCACTGATATTGCTTATTCTCCTGTGCATAATCACTTGGCAACTGCCTCGGCTGATCGGACTGCAAAGTATTGGAATGATCAGGGATCTCTTTTGAAGACATTTGAGGGTCATCTTGACCGTCTTGCACGCATTGCCTTCCATCCATCAGGGAAGTACCTAGGTACTGCTAGTTTTGACAAGACTTGGAGATTATGGGACATAGAAACAGGAGAGGAGTTGCTTCTTCAAGAAGGCCATAGTAGAAGTGTATATGGTTTAGCTTTCCACCATGATGGATCATTAGCTGCGTCATGTGGACTCGATTCTCTTGCTCGTGTTTGGGACCTGCGAACTGGGAGAAGTATTCTTGCTCTTGAAGGTCATGTCAAACCGGTGAGACATTAAAGACCTCCCCCTTCCTTTCTCTCTTTCTTTCAAAATCTGTTTTTACACTCAAATTTCGTAAGTCTGACCATGATTTTATTTATAGATTCTTGGCATTAGTTTTTCACCTAATGGATATCATTTAGCCACGGGTGGTGAAGACAACACTTGTCGCATTTGGGATTTAAGGAAGAAGAAATCTTTGTACACCATTCCTGCTCACTCCAATTTAATATCCCAAGTTAAATTTGAGCCCCAAGAAGGTTACTTTTTGGTAACTGGCTCATATGACATGACAGCTAAGGTATATATTCTATTTGAAACTTAAAGAATGTATTGTTAAGAATACGTCTCTTTAGTAGTGATTTTCATTTCAGGACATTTATTTTTATTTATTTGTTAACTCCAGGTTTGGTCAGCCCGTGACTTTAAGCCTGTGAAAACACTATCTGGGCATGAAGCAAAAGTTACTTCTTTGGATGTTCTTGGAGGTATGATTTCTATCTTAGGAAGGAATTATACATCTATGTCTCTTATTTTAAATCCTTTTTTGCTTATTTATGTCTTAATCTATTAGGTGATTGAATTTTAAATTTCACTATGTCTATGTCTTGTGCTCATTTCAATGTTTTAAAAAGAAATTAATTGATGTATTAAAAAACTGAGGAATATGAGGAATGTATCTCCTGCGCAAGGTTGTCAAACTCGAGAGTCTACGTAGACTCGTTTTGGGGAGGTAGACTCGTTTCGTCGAGTTAACTCGTAAACTCGTACGAGTCTACAAAAAAAAACTTAATAAAACTTGTCATAGTGTATGAAAAATGTGAAGAACTATACTGATATTCATATACAACGTAGACTCGTTTTGGGGAGGTAGACTCGTCGAGTTAACTCGTTTTTTTGACCTAGAAACGTAGACTCGTACGATTCTAAGAGTTAACTCGAGAGTTTGACAACCTTGCTCCTGCGTGTTTATGACAGAAAAAGTAGGAGAGATGTAGGGGATTTTATTGTGACTAACTAGCTGATAGTTGTTATTGTTAGTTAGTTAGTTTGTTAAAGGGTACACTGTGATCTTTCTGCTCTTTTGAAATTTCTAGCTATAGAAATAGATCATTAATAGATCATTTCTGAACCAGAATCTTGTAATAGTACCACTAATAGAAGGATAAGGACTGGTGGAAACGAGCTAGCTGGAGTATGGTAGGGGCAGAGGGAACTTCTAGTTAAGCGGTGAAATGAGATCAAAAGAACACGAACAGCGGAAGCGCTATGCTCAGATTTTCTATGACTTTGTCTGTGTCAGACAATTCGAAATGCCTCAACGTTTTTAGATCTGGGTCAAATAGCAATGACTCGAAGCACTTCACACTATTACAAAATCCCAAATAGATTGAGAATGAGTGAGGAGTGGCTATAAATAAGGATGGGGGAATATATGGGGTATCTCAATTATAATCAAGATTCAAGATCTTGTATGGAGAGTGTTAGTCTCCCAAATACCAGGAGCCCTTATACTCTTGTAGAGTGATTTGTTTGAGTAGTAAAGATTCCATTTGTATGCTCTATCTGATCCAATTTCTATCAACTGGTATTTGAACTCTGATCTTGGACCTGTGCGTGATGGTTATTGAACATGATTTGATCATTTGATGGAAGGCAGGCCTATTTGTGGCTGATCAATGTAGAGCTGCATTTTGAGGCCTTTGGAGTACCTAAGGTGAAGAAACTAACATGAACTTCATCGGCGATGAGTGGGACTGTGTGAGTACTATCAATTGGTCGTTTTGCTGGAAAAGGAGCAGCCAAAATGCAACGGGGTGGGAGTTCGTGAAGGCTATGCTCAAGAAGTTCCAGCCATAATTGGATCGGGATATACCAGAATGGATTCAAGATGAGGAAGTATAAACTGACTTAGACTTAGTGGTATCTCAGTGAGGGGGAAAAGAATCTGAAGCGGGGGACGTAAAAAATAGGCATAGAACAGAAACAAGAATTGCGGGGGTGGGGAGGGTGGGGTGGGGAGGGTAGAAATCTTGGAAAAGAAAGAATCATATGAAAGCGGGCGCAGCAGCAAGATCAGAAATGAAGAGGAAACAGTGATTATGGAGGAGAAATCCACGTTGGAGAAGCTAGAAAAGTGAAGAAAACATACCTAACGATAAAGATGGTGAAGGAAAAATTGCTTCAGATAATAGTAATACTAGAGCAGAAATAAAGGCAAGATGATCAAAACCCATAAGCAAAGAATTGTGGTCTTAATAGTAGAGGTGTTGATGGATGCAATGGAGGAGATTGGTTTTGATAGGTCTAAGGGTAAGCCAACTATTAAACATGTGTATAAAAGAAGGGCTCAAGTGGCTAATTAGATATTGTATAAGGACTTAAATGTAATTAGTAATAATTAGGCCAGAGGCAGTTATAAGCCAGCTGGCAAATACAGCTGTTACAGGCTGTTAGTATAGTTAGAGCAAATAGCCTATAAATAGGACTATGCTTGCATTAGAAGCTATCTTTGGAGAATTGAGTGTTTGGCTGGTTGAGGAACCAGAACTGTTCGTGGGAACAGGCTTGTAAACCCTAGATTCTCTGTTCTTCCCCAATTCTATAATTCAATACAATCTTTGCCTAGAATCCTTTGATTCTGCAGAAGTAGTTTCAATTTCTATCTTCTTCTCTATTCAATTGCATACCAGTGTTATCACTGGTATCAGAGCACCATCCTGGTGCCTGAGGGATCCACGCGAATCTGCGACTCTGTATGGTGGTTACTCGACAGATGGCTAGAAGCGAACCAAGCTGGAATCAAGAGATCGATGAATTGCGACAGGAGAGGGAGGAATTGCGAGCAAGATTGGAGCTCTTTGAGGCGCGCGCGAAGAAGACAGAGGAACTCGTCGCCGCACTCGAATCCAGATGGGAAAACCGAAGGAATGATACTTCAGATGATGAAGGCAGTGGGTCAGGGAAAGGAAAAGAGCATAGATGGAGGAATCCCTCACGAAATCAGTGGAGGAAGTTGGAAATTCCCATTTTCTCTGGTGAAGATGCAGTGGGATGTACTCAGAGGCTTGAAAGGTACTTTGCTCTAAGGGAGGTGACAGAAGCAGATCGAATGCAAGCTACAATGGTAGCTTTGGAAGGCAGAGCCCTTAGTTGGTACCAATGGTGGGAAAGATGCAACCCAAATCCAACATGGGAATGCTTCAAGATTGCTGTGGTAAGAAGATTTCAACCCTCTATGATCCAAATCCATTTGAATTGCTGTTGTCATTAAAACAGAAGGGGACAGTAGAAGAGTATATAGAAGAATTTGAGAAATATGCTGGGGCTTTGAAGGAAATTGACCATGACTTTGTTAGAGGGATCTTTTTGAATGGGTTGAAAGAAGACATTAAAGCTCAGGTTAGGTTGTTTGAGTTAGGAACACTAGCAGAGGTTATACAAAAAGCTACTCTCATAGAGCAGAAGAATCTGATTATGACAAAGAAAAGTGGCACAGGGTTTGTGAGGCCTAATAATTCATATAGAAGCAATAGCTACAATAAAGTGGTGACTGTGGAACCAAACACTAATATGGAACAGAAGCAAGAAAGCTCTTCTGTGGGAAGTGTTTCCCTGGCTTCTAGGAACAGTGGAGTAGGAGAAAGCTCCAGGGCTAGAGGAGGTGAATACAAGCACCTGACTGGTGCTGAAATGAAGGAAAAAAGAGATAAGAACCTGTGCTTCAGGTGTGATGAACCCTACAGCAGTGATCATAAATGCAAGAACAAGCAACTGAGAATGATTCTAATGGAAGAAGAAGATGAAGGAGATGGAGTGGAGTTTGAAGATGCTGTCCTGGAATTCAACTCTCTCAAATTATCACTATGTTCTATGACTGGACTCACAACAAAAAGTTGGAAAATGGAGGGCAGAATTGGATCACATACTGTGGTGGTACTAATTGACTGCGGAGCTTCCCATAATTTCATCTCTAAACTTTTGGTAGAACAAATCCAACTACCGGTAGAAGCCACACCAACTTATACTGTTGAAGTAGGAGATGGTTATAAAGTCATGAGCAAGGGAAGGTGTTCCAAGATGAAGTTGCTCATTCAGACTTTAGAAGTCATACAGGATTTCTATCTATTCAATCTCAAGGGAGTGGATGTGGTGCTAGGGTTGAATTGGCTGGCCAGTCTAGGAGAAATCAAGGCTGACTTTGGAAAGATGTGGCTGACCCTGAAACAAGGGAATGAGATACATACTCTTGTGGGAGACCCCTCATTGACTAAGACAGAATTGTCTTTTGGGGTACTTATGCAGGTTTTGAAGCAAGAAGGCCAGGGACTTATGTTACATTGTGACACAAAAGAGAAGGCCCTCAAGAATGAGAAGGAAGTGCCAGCAGAAATAAGAGCCATTATGGAGCAGTTTGGGTCTGTTTTCCTTGATCCCCAGGGCTTACCCCCTGAGAGGGAACAAGATCATGCCATACATTTAAAGGAAGGGGCCAACATTCCCAACCTCAGGCCTTACAAATGCCCCTACTACCAGAAAACTAAAATTGAGAGGCTAGTGGCAGAGATGCTAGAGGCTGGAGTGATAAGGCCTAGCATCAGTCCCTATTCCAGCCCCATTATCTTAGTAAAGAAGAAGGATGGAGGGTGGCGGTTCTGTGTAGACTATAGGGCCCTGAATAAAATTACAATACCAAACAAATTCCCTATTCCCATTATTGAGGAGCTGCTGGATGAGCTTGGGGGTGCTAAGGTGTTTTCTAAGCTAGATTTGAAATCTGGCTATCACCAAATCAGGATCAAAAAAGAAGATGTGGAAAAGACAGCCTTCAGAACTCATGAGGGACACTATGAGTTCTTGGTGATGCCCTTTGGGCTCACTAATGCACCATCAACATTCCAAGCTCTCATGAATAGAGTGCTGAAACCATTCTTGAGGAAGTTTGCACTAGTATTTTTTGATGACATACTAGTGTACAGCCCTGACCTGCACACTCATAGTTTCCATTTACAGCAGGTGCTAGGCTTGCTTGAGGAGCATTCTCTTAAGGCAAACAAAAAGAAATGCAGCTTTGGACAAACAAGCTTAGAGTACTTAGGACATATTATCTCAGGAGAAGGAGTTGCTGCTGATCCTTCCAAGATAGCAGCCATGAAAGATTGGCCAGCACCTAAGGATATCAAGGGACTAAGAGGATTCTTGGGCCTCACGGGCTACTACAGGCGTTTTGTCAAGGACTATGGTAAGATTGCCAAACCTCTAACTGATTTACTTAAGAAGGAAAGTTACAAGTGGGAAGGTGCAGCCTTGGAAGCCTTTGAAAAGTTGAAGTCTGCCATAATAAACCTTCCATTGTTGACAGTACCAGATTTTTCCAAGACTTTTGTAGTGAAAACCGATGCATCAAGTAAAGGCTTGGGGGCAGTGTTGATGCAAGAGGGCAAACCATTAGCTTTCTGGAGCAAAGGTCTCTCCCCTAGAGCCCAACTGAAGTCTGTATATGAAAGGGAGTTGATGGCCCTTGTGCAAGCCATTCAAAAATGGAGGCACTATTTGTTAGGAAGACACTTTATCATACGCACTAATCAGAGAAGTTTGAAGTTCTTAACAGATCAGAGGTTATTCTCTGATGAGCAATTCAAGTGGGCTGTTAAGTTGGTGGGACTGGATTTTGAAATCCAATACAAGCCGGGCAGTGAAAATACAGTGGCAGATGCACTCTCAAGGAAAATGATGTATGCAGCCATTTCAGTACTCACTACAGCAGAGAAGGAGGGTTGGAATGAGGATCTACAGAGGGATCCTAAACTGGTGAAGGTGGTACAAGACTTAATGGTTTCTCCGACAGCACATAAGGGGTTTGACTTCAAAAAGGGACTGCTATATTACAAGAACAGATTGGTACTGTCCAGGTCTTCTAATAAAATTCCTGTCATCATTTCAGAATGCCATGACACCCCCATGGGAGGCCATTCAGGTCATTTCAGGACTTATAAAAAGGTTGCCAGCTTTTTATTTTGGGAGGGTATGAAGGCTGATATCAAGAAATTTGTTGAGGAGTGTGAGGTCTGCCAGAGGAATAAGTACTCTACACTTGCTCCTAGTGGTTTGCTGCAACCACTTCCTATTCCCACTCAGGTTTGGAATGATATTTCCATGGATTTTGTGGGGGGATTGCCTAGAGTACAGGGGAAAGATACTGTGTTAGTTGTGGTGGACAGACTTTCCAAGTTCTCTCATTTCTATCCTTTGGGGCACCCATATTCAGCTAAGGATGTAGCTATGGTGTTTGTCAAGGAAGTGGTTAAACTCCATGGTTTTCCCTCTACCATAGTTTCTGACAGGGATCCTATATTTCTAAGCCAATTCTGGAAGGAGTTGTTCAAGTTGGCTGGTACTAACCTCAAGCTCAGCACCTCTTATCACCCACAAACCGATGGCCAAACAGAGGTGGTGAATAGATGCCTGGAGACCTATCTGCGATGCTTTGTGAGTCCTAAGCCTAAGAATTGGTTAGAATGGTTGTCTTGGGCTGAATTCTGGTTTAACACTAACTTCAGTAGCTCTGCTGGTATGACTCCTTTCAAAGCCTTGTATGGCAGAGATCCCCCTTTACTGCTCAAAGCTGGTGCCATCCCTTCTAAGGTTGATGAGGTCAATCAGTTATTTCAGAATAGGGATACTATCTTGGAAGAGCTGAAACAAAACTTGCTGAAGGCTCAGAATCAGATGAAGACACAGGCAGATAAACATAGGAGATCAGTTCAGTTTAAGGAAGGTGATTGGGTTTATCTTAAGTTGCAGCCTTATAAGTTGAAGTCCATTGCATCTAGACCTTGTGCTAAGTTGGCTCCTCGGTTTTATGGTCCTTACAAGATAATTCAGAAGGTGGGGCCAGTAGCTTATAAGTTGCAGCTCCCTGATCATGCTAGGATTCATCCAGTGTTCCATGTATCCTTATTGAAGCAAGCATTAAAGGCAACTCAGCAACCTCAGCCTTTACCTCCTATGCTGAATGAGGAGTTAGAGTTAGAAGCTACTCCAGAAGACTTGATGGAAGTCAGGGAGGATGAGCAGGGTAATTTGGAGGTTTTGGTCAAATGGTTAAATCTACCACCTTGTGAGAATACTTGGGAGTCAGCTGCTGTGATACAAGACCACTTTCCAGTTTTTCCCCTTGAGGACAAGGTTAAACTTTTAGGGGGGGGTATTGATAGGTCTAAGGGTAAGCCAACTATTAAACATGTGTATAAAAGAAGGGCTCAAGTGGCTAATTAGATATTGTATAAGGACTTAAATGTAATTAGTAATAATTAGGCCAGAGGCAGTTATAAGCCAGCTGGCAAATACAGCTGTTACAGGCTGTTAGTATAGTTAGAGCAAATAGCCTATAAATAGGACTATGCTTGCATTAGAAGCTATCTTTGGAGAATTGAGTGTTTGGCTGGTTGAGGAACCAGAACTGTTCGTGGGAACAGGCTTGTAAACTCTAGATTCTCTGTTCTTCCCCAATTCTATAATTCAATACAATCTTTGCCTAGAATCCTTTGATTCTGCAGAAGTAGTTTCAGTTTCTATCTTCTTCTCTATTCAATTGCATACCAGTGTTATCAGGTTTCAGCACAAGGAAGGCAAGTACCAACAACTCAAGTCGTGGTAGCAATGGCCGATACAAAGGAGGTGGTGAAAACAGTCGTCCGGTCAACCCACCACCACTGTCAGAGCTGCCAGATTTTGACTCGCCAATGGAGGATGGTATGCCAGCAGTGATGATGTTTTTTTCTGTCACTGGTGCTGGCCAGATTTTCTATGCTGGAACTTACGAGTAGTGATACTGACGCGCATATGGTGGCAGAGGAGTGAAGACTACTGGTAACTAAGCTTGGGATGCTTGAGACAATGACACAGTCTTCTTCTCTTTTGGAAACTCTGAAAAGAGACAAGCTTATTATTTCCAACAATACTTGAGTAGGGGAGACAACAGCAAAGCTGGTTTCCGTTCTGTTGCAAAATATCCACTTTATTCGTGATGGGAGAGTATACAAGAGGGAGGGAGGCCAAGCGTGCAGGTCAAACGACCATCTGGAGCTGCCAGATAGTGATGTTTATACGATGGCTTGGTTTGTATGACTACGGTGGCATAAACAAGGCCAGAGGCAGTCAAATGTCCACCACTGTAACCATGATACCCAGTGTGGCTATGATGTTTGTCGTTATGAGAGGGGTTGAGATAAGAATGTGGATGGTTGTGATTGTTGTTCCACCCGCAGTAGTAGCTTATGGAACCTCCTGACCTCGGGTCATGCACACAGCGCGTGATGGGTCTATAATGGGGGCTTTTTGGCAACTCACAAATAAAAACTTAGGTCGTCCGGGAGTAGTGTGAAACTCCGAACCGAAGCAGTTGTGAGATTTAGGAAACAGCGGGAGAAAGGGAAAGTTGGCAACGACAACAACATCAATTGTTGGCCAACATTATATTCCCGAGTTGATGGTTCAGGAGGGAGTTCAATGGTCCCTTAAAAGCTGGTCAGCCTTGGCCCAATATTTTTGAAGATGCAACTAGTCTTGTTAGGCCACTGGTCCCTGAGCTTCTTATCTGTCTTAGAACTTAGAAGTGCTTCAGCTTCCCTGGTAGCAAATTTTGAGGATGGCGGCTACAAGTGTTCCACTTGAAGAAGATGTTCAATCAAGGCTTAAGCCATTTTCAATGAAGAATTGATTCAAAAGAAAAGCCCTAAGGGTTGGTGCTGATTTCTTGTCCAATGAAGAGCTTGAAGTCAACAAGTATATGTTCATGGCGGAGGATAGTGGCAATGATGGTATTGTTTCCATTGTCTGGGACCAAAGATTTTGAGTTCCAACATGCTGAGTTTGAAATTTAGATGCTTGTTGAAGCAGGAGATAGTATTGTTCTGGCTACTACTGAAATTGCACAAAATGTCTCAAAAGACCCTAGGGATGGACACCATTCCTTTCCATTAAGATCATGTCATCAACTCATCATGTTTCAAATAGTGGGATCCTGGTGGGCTTTTGTTTTCAGCTATGACAAGCAGCTCCCACATTCTTAGTAGAATAAGAGCTCCGACTGTTGCAAGTGGAAGTGTGGTGGATTCCAGAGTAAAATTTTCTGGAGGTTTTGGGGTGCTGATTAAATGGAAGCAGTTAACAAACTTGAATAACACTTAAGGGCCCCCAACCTACATGCAAGGAGCATTTCCTGTCTTCCACCTTGAGGACAAAGTGGATCTTTTAAGGGTATTGATAGGAATTGATCCCCTAAACTGTGTTCGTGAGACAAGTATAGGCGATGTAGGGGATCATATATAGAGGCTGTTGTTGTCTTTCACTAGCTGGTACTTGTTATGATTAGTTAGTTAACTAAAGGGGGTTACGGAATGAGTGAGAGGTTACAAATAGGAGGGAGGGAGGAATAGGTACGGCATCTCGATTGTATTCAAGGTCTTGTTTGGAGAGTGGTTGTCTCTCAAATTCCGGTAGCCATTGTACTCTAGTAGAGTGAATTGTTTCAGTTCACAAGATTCTATTTGTATGCTCTATCTGGTCCAGTTTCTATCAGAATATATATCTCTGAGTAGTTAGTTGTAATGAATTGGATTTGGAAATGCAAGTGATGTGTGGCAATAAGATTTTTTGGGGTACATGCTATGGGCAACTGTCAATGTACGTCAAACATAATGGCTTAATAAATCCAGAAATCCTGGAAAATTCAATTAAACTCAAATACAACTTAGTTGAAGTTTTGCTTAAAGTGTAATCCAGATGCGGACATTTTTGTTATGTGCTTAGATTTTCCTTGTACATGCATTTCCCACTTATTATCTTTGCTTGTATCAGTCTTATTTTCACATCCTGAGTCTGTCGTTTCTGAATTTGCTTATTTTGTTATTGGTTGCAGATGGTGGGTATATTGTTACTGTCTCCCATGATCGCACCATAAAGCTGTGGTCGAGCAACATGACTAATGATAATGAACACACCATGGATGTTGACTAAGCTATTTTTACGTGATATGTTTCTGAAAGGACCTTTGTCGTAGACTGTTGGAAATCAGATTCGTCTTTTTTGTTGGAAACAACAGTGTATCCTGATTCTTTAACTTGGATTCAGTGATTTTAGTCAGATTGGAAAGATATTATTTTCCTGTTGTATCACATTTTAGTTCTACGTAACCAAAACCACTGAATGAGAAAAGATTTAAAATTTTGTTGATATTATTCTTCTTACTCCATGTAGGGATTGTAGCAAGAGTATTTGTGTTTTAAATACAGTGTTAATGTTGCATCTTGTTGTTTTTCCAAGATGTTTAGTTTTTAAATTTATTTACTAACATTTGTTTGATTGGCCATTGCTTGATAGACATTAGACACTATATACCAAGCATGTAATGTATAAACAAACTTCAAACAACAGTAAAGTACCCTTCACATTAGTCCACGTGATAAGCAAGCATGCAGCCAGCCATGACATAATTTGAAAAGCAGTTAACTTCTTTTTACTCGAAATTTTCCCTATTAATAAAAATCAGCATCTTGGATTAATAGTGATAGTAATCGCGGTAATAATAAATTGTAAAATTAGACTTAATTGATTTTGGTCATCCAAAATATTTTCGCTCAATTTAGTCCACTGATTTTTTGAATCAATCAAATTTCATCCAAATACTAATGGTGTTTGCAGGGAGGTGCAATAACACGAATAAATTTAATTATGTGAAAATTCCATTTGTTTTAATCAATATATATCAATCAATATATATATTAGAAAGAAGAACTTCTATCAGGTTGATTTAGTGACGTGTCATTCTCAAGTTAATTCTTAGTGACATGTCATTCTCAAGTTAATTATCATCAAAAAATTATACGTGTCATTCCATTAGATAGCTTTTCTTATGTTGTGTTATTTTATCTTGAAACCCAATTTTAAAAGATTTTCCCTAATTATCTAAGATACCTAGATTACTCCTTACTAAATTTATTTCCAAAACAAATCTTGAAACCGTTTTCATTATCTCTTTAAATTTAGGAAAAGTCTCAAGCCTAATTTACTACATATTTACAAGAATCCTGTGATTTCTCCATTCTTTCTCATAATCCACAATATAAAAATAAAATATGTAGTGCTGAATTTTTTTTTTTTTGAAAAAGCCATAATTTCATTAAAAACGCACAAGGTGTGCAAACAAATGAGTACAATGTTCATGACCCCAGGCTTAAATAGAACTAAGCACAGGCAACCAACAAGCAAAGATCACGAAATTAACAACCATGAGTGCTAGCTAATAAAAGATCCAAAATCAGTAACATGCTTCAGGGACATATGACAGTGCCATCTCCATTTTAGGCACTCAGAAAAACCCAGTAAATACGATATAGACCTTAACCCCCCTCCCCCCCATCATGCAAATCAGAGGTCCCTTACTCCATTCATAAAAAGATGATTTGAAGGTTTTTATCAATGATTTATGCCACAACCAAGATCTCAACTTCACCATATCCAATATATGTAGTGCTGAGATTATAATTCATTAAAATTTTAAAAGGTTTTCCCTAATTATCTAAGATACTGTATCAACCATCTCTTCCTCTATATATCAATATATATATAAAAGAAAAGAATTAGATAACTTCTCTTCTGTTGACACGTGTTCCCTAATTCCAAAATAAATCTTGAAACCGAATTTTAAAAGATTTTCCCTAATTATCTTAGATTTAAACGAACACGCATAATCACATTCATGATTAATTGATGTATCAAATACAATAGACATATTCTCCGTGCAACGCACGGGAAAAAAACACTAAGAAAAAATCAACGTGTCATTTTGTCAGAACGCAAATTCCGCGTGTCAATTTATTAGATAACTTCTCTTAAAAAAATATTGAATTGCATAAAAAATCATTAATAAAATCCAATGAGATAGTATTCCTAAAAAAAACTATTTTGCACGTGTGAGCTGCCATCTACTTTTTTAGGGTTACAATTCAATCTCAAACTCAACCCTCATTTTTTCCCCAACCTTCTACCAGCCTCTTTCTCTATCACTGCCGTGCCACCATTGTTGTTCCTCTGATTCTACCACCGTTGCCCGCGCTATTTCAATCCCCTCGCGTTCGTCGTTCCAGTCCCACACCCCGAAGATCTCTCGACAAGAATCCCCCCTCCTCCTCCAACGAACGCACCTTGAGACCAAACTATTCAACTAGGTTCTTTTAGGTTCTTTTCACAACTGCAATAATTTATTTTCATGGTCTGGTTTAATTAGCATCACAATACAAAGAATGATCCAAATATTGATTATATAATGATAAGGTTATTGGGAGAAGCTCACCACAAAAGCTAGCTATTGTAGTTAGATAGCCCAAGGCCTTATTGATGCTATATAGCTACACTTATTTATGTTAAAATTGTAGGGTAAGAGCTCCTATTGTGGATAATATTTTACATGAAAATACCATAGTCTGACGTTCAAACTAATGAAAAAAATTGAATAAGATTCCAATTCATTTTTTGTAATTCTTTAAAATTAAATTTTTTTAGGAGTAAATACATGAGTTTTTGGTAATTTATAATGAGATGTCTATGTAAAAAATGTTTACACTGACAGCGCGTTACTATTAAATTTTAAAAATATATCAAAGTATGATAATTTAATAGTGAAAATATATTTATATAAGTTAGAAAAAATAAACAATATATAACCTACATTTGTCTATGTCTATATTATTGGGTAAATTGATGGTGCTAATATGTAATACGGGGGTTGAAAATTAATACTTTCACGGGGAGAAACATTTTTAGATGAAAATAATTTCATGATAAATGTAATAATAAAATATATTTTTATATAATTTAAGAGCAATATCGTCCATGAAACACGCGGATAAATATGTGCAGAATTGAAGATTGCAGTGACTTAATCCTTTTAGTTTTAAGGATAATAATATATGTTAAAAATGGTCTATGAGTTCAAAACACTACAATTGAGTATTTTAATATATATTTTTATCATTCTTAAAATCTAAATTTTTTATATCAAACTACTGATTGGTGTCAACATTAATAACCAATTCGCCATGCAACGCACGGGTAAAAAAATACCACGTGTCATTTCATTAGATAGCTTCTCTTCTGTTGTGCTATTTTATCTTGAAACTGAATTTTAAAAGATTGTCATAGTTATCTAAGATTTACCTAGATTACTCCTTACTAAATTTATTTCCAAAACAAATCTTGAAACCGTTTTCATTATCTCTTTAAATTAGGAAAAGTCTCAAGCCTAATTTACTGCATATTTACAGGAATCCCCTCATTTCTCTTTTTATTCTTTCTCATGATCTACATATAAAAATAAAATATGTAATGCTGAGATTATAATCCATTAAAATTTTAAAAGATTTTCCCTAACTACCTAGATTTTAAAATCTAGGTTTTTTTGAACGTGATAATTGAATAAATCTTGATTTAAATAGGTTATAAATATGTTTAATTATTTTGGGGAATTAAAACAGTTATTATTTGATGGATACAGGGAAAATTACAATATTTGATTTGATTGATTTCCAAATATTTAAGAAAATGAAATGTTCTAATAATCATTCTAGAAATAAGAAATTGTTATAGAAAAAAATAGGGAAAGATGAATTTGAAAGAAGGGATGAGGGGGAGAGAGAGAGAGCAGCGAATTGGGGGGGGGGGAGAGCGAAAGAGAGAATGACAATTAATGGGGAAAGAGAAAAAAGATGTAGGAAAACTAAAAATTTACATTGTTACATGAGAGAAAAGAGAGAGAAATGAAATTGGGGGAGAAAAAAAAACAATTACGAGGGAATTAATGGGGAAACTGGAAAGAGGAGAGCACATACTGGGAAAATCTTTTAAAAAAAAAGGTTAAAACATAGATAACTTAGAATTTAAAAAATAATAACTGAAAACAAACTCGCATAATCACATTCATGATTAATTGATGTATCAAATATAATAAATATATTCCCCGTGAATCGCACAGGAAAAAAACACTAGTAAAGTATTAAAAAACATATGAATATATATACAAATGATTTCATTATAATTTATGTTGCATTTCACACGGTGTGGCTATTACAAATATACAATTCAAAAATATAAAATAAAAGTTAAGCTAATTAGGTTCGATTTCCACACATAGGACATGGTCTATTTTGTGATGCATATTCAGACACGCAATTCGCATGATATGCGTGTCTGCATGGATAACTGAGAAGTGCGTAATCGTCTACAAAAGTATTTAAACATATGACGCACTCACTTAGATTGAACGAGAGTGAGTTATCTGAATGAAAAGATAATCTACTCAATTCAATTGGAGGTCGTGCTTGAGCACTTGCTGCTTCTGCACGTGCTTCAGCGTATCTTATTAAAATAATTTTGTATAGTAAATATGTAAATACACATATAGCAAGAAAAAAAGTACAAATTTAAGGATTTTTTGACAATGATCTCAACCACCTTCTTTTCTTTTATTTCCCTGGAAAATAAAAAGATATATTAGTAGATTCATCAACTTAAGCTATATGAAATTAAACATATTAGCGATGTTGAGTTCCAGCACCTGCTATTAAACTATGGTTATCATTCAGTGTTGACTGATACCTTACACATATAGTCAAATGCACGGGTGGTTAAGATTAATTGGTTTATACTCATGTTATGTGTTGGAGATTAAGATGAAGCTTGAACATTGTTTAAGTCTTTTAGAAACACTCAGTTATAAATTCTGAATCATGTTAATTTAATAGCATAATTTCAAGCATGGTGTTTTTTCACAATAATGGTTTGATTTGTTTAACTCTATTGAAGAAGGTATTATTTTAATCAAAATAAAGCAAAGGTCTTTTTTTGAGATATCGTGAATAAAGACATGTAAAAATAAAATTAGTATCTCTAAAAGAAAATGTCAAACATTGAGGACAATAAACAAAGGAAAATCTAAAGAAGAGAAACATTATTCAGCAAGGTGTGGAATGTCTGTATGTGTTGTGTAGGGAACGAGAGGAAAGCGTTAACCACCTGCTCTTGCAGATTTGCTTGGGAGGTGTGGTCAAGGTGCTATCACTGGTTAGGGACACTAGTGAAGCACGAAGAGCCAAGGCTTCACCTCCTCCAGCACGGGTTCACTATTCACTCAGGAGGAAAGTCGGGTTGGTGGTCTGTATGGGTCGCCGGCGTGTGGACGATTTGGCTTCAGCGAAATGAAGTGCTCTTCAAGGCAGGGACTGTAAATGCAGAAAGGGTACTGAACCTAATGCAAAAATATTAGTGACTTTCTTTTGAAAAAAATCTTTAAAAAATTAATATATCATATAAATTATCAATTTTTATATTAATCTTTTAGTTTTTTGAGCTGCGAAATTATTTATCATATTTTTATAATTAAAATATTTCACTTTTAATAGATAAAATAGTTAACACATTCAATCTATCTTATAACATTGTTGACCTTCGATACGATTTGAACAATTTTAATTTTGAAAAACTTCTTTCAACAACAGCAATTATATAGAATGACAATAAAATTATATTAATAATACACACGCACGACTTGCACGCACGACACACGCGCGCGCACACACATGCCTGTTAATATATATTGTTTGTAGCATAATTGTAGCTACCTTCATGAAGAGTTAGGGACATATATGTTGTGATAGCTACCTTGCGTGAAGCACCAATCTCCCTCCCTCTTATCCACTTTAATTGGAATGACTTTTGTCTCATTGAGCGGCTGGCATAATTTTTTTTAATCTATTTTATGCAGTTTTAATTCGTAAAGTTTCAAGCAAGTCACACTCATTTGTATCAGTTTGTGTACTGTGTTATTGAATTATAAAGTGATCATGGAAGTGCTTAATAAAGGACCTTTCTTGGATGAGTTAATTGAAACATTGTAAAGCAATTTAGGCCTTGTAAAAGCACATCAGAGAATGTCAATCTTGGCCAGGAGTTAATTCATATCATATGATTTGTGGTATCTCTGTTTTAAACTTCCCTAGGTTCAGGTGGATGAATTTATACCTTATCTTCATGATGAAGTAATGGAAGTTGAGCACAAGAGTATTACAATATACAAAAGATGAACTTATCGAGATTCACAAAGGAAAATAATCTCATACATGAGAAAGTGATAATATTCAATTTCTAAAATGTATAGAAGCATCTGCTCATGGAACACCACATCTCTAGTGACATATATGATGTTTATGTATACTTTTGGTAAATAAATGAATCAACAAACAATCTAAAATTGAATTCAAATCATTTTTAGGTTCTTTGCGAAAAATCTAAAAGTGACAAGTTTCAGTAATGTATATGATAGAAGTTCTGCAAAAATTTAGAGATTTTGAAAAAAGTGGAATAGAAGACTAGTTTATTACATTAAATCCAATAAAAATAAACAATAAATTAAGTTTAAGCAATAATTAAACTACAATATATGAGGACTTTCTAAACTGCCATTCCTAGGTTTGGTGTTTGCTGCAAGCTTTGAAAAATCTATTACCAAGTACATTAGACTCTCAAACATGTAAATTATTCATGTTTTGTATAAATTTCATTCTAATGTCAAAGACTAAGAATCTTACATTCTCATGGGAGTAAACGTTACTTCTAACTAACACTTCATTTTTCTACATTTTCATTTTTTTAATCATATAGTTTTTAAAAATGTTTCTGAGAATGATGAACACGGACTAAACATAGCTTTTATGTTATGCGATTTTCACACATTGGACATGGTCTATTTTGTGATGCATATTCAGACACGCAATTTGCATGATATGTGTGTCTGCATGGATAATTGAGAAGTATGTAATCGTCTACAAAAGTATATAAACATATGACACACTCAGTTAGATTGAACGAGAGTGAGTTATCTGAATGAAAAGATAACCTACTCAATTCAATCGGAGGTCGTGCTTGAGCACGTGCTTCAGCATATCTTATTAAAATAATTTTGTATAGTAAATATGTAAATACACATATAGCAAGAAAAAAAAAGTACAAATTTAATAATTTTTTGATAATGATCTCCACCACCTTCTTTTCTTTGACGAGATAATTAAAGTCATTTCCCTGGAAAAAAGAAAGAAAGATATATTAGAACCTTCATCAACTTAAGCAGATTCAGATCCTCTCCTGCAAAGGTCCTCTCTAGCGCCCCTCTAGTAGGAATTTCAGCCAATGGATTAATCCAATGACACCAAATAATCACGCACGGACTTGGTCAGTGCAGGTGTCCAGATTACTTACACGATAATATATGTAAATCTTATTTTCTTATATAATCGTGTTTTGTTTTTTTCAAATTACATGTTTATTTTATCAAATAGCCGAAAGAAAAATTTAAAAATAAAACAAATTAAGCAATATATGAAATTATATATGAACAAGTTTAATTTTTACTTGTTGAAATAAATAACTTGAACCCAATGGGTGTTAATCGAAGTGGTAAAAAATGGTTGTTTTAATTTATAAGTCGAAAGTTCGATTCCTAGGAGCTACAATCTTAGAAAATCTTTGACGTTCATCACACGCGGGTCGAAATTGAGAGAGCAACTTTAACACACTAAAAAAATTTTAATTTATTCGTATAAAGATAAAATTTAAAAAGAGAAAAAAATTTACCTTGATTTTGATATGATCTCTTAGGCATAGAAAATTAGGTTGTCTAATTCACGCGAGATAAATATAATGTGCTCTAGTGTTTCTTACCCGTGCGTTGCACGGCAAATTTTACTATTGTATTTGATACATTAATTGAAACTTTTATTGTAAAAAATTTAAGATAAAATAAAAGTATAATTATAATAAGGATGCTGACCTTTAAAAACATAAATTGAGACCCTCAATTATAATGTTTTGTTCTCATACATCTATATATCAAATATAAAGATACCAAAAAATAAAGGAATTAATTGATCAAAATCTTCAAGTCTTTTCGCACATGTAAGGAAAAAATTATTTTTGCTTACCAAGATTTAAATACATAAATTTGGATATATTAAGTTGGGACCAACAAAATGAAACAACACTATTAGCAAATGATTAAATTTAATTTAATAATTGAATCTTTATTCGATGGAAGTGAAAGAAAACGTGACCTTGAACCATATGCAAATATTTCATATGACTTCATCAATAGTTTTCTTTCCATAACAACCATACTTATCTCTTGGCTTCCTTATCATTCTGTTAACAACCGTTGTTGAATCACACACAAATCATATTGTATTGTTCGCAATTCATTTTAAGGATTATACACAAATCAATACCCATATCACCTAGTATGTTTACCTGTGCATTGCATGGAGAATTTTTCCCTGAAACTTTTAAAATTAATAAATGTAAATACATTAAAACGCATGCTAACACGTAAGTAGTCAAACTTCTTGTAGAGAATATTAGGATCATAGATGCTCAACCTAGCATTGTCTCCCCATAGCCCACAGCCCCTTACACACATCAATGGATGGGGTCTCCCTAGTGTCATCAGTGTCCTTGTTGAAAGCAAAACCCAAAACAACAATCTTCTATATTGAGACTATGTTGAATATTGAAGAAACCCTCAGTTCACGAATCGAGCTTTCTGGTAGTCATTCACCTGACCTATTATTTCTAGCATTCTGGTCAGGCAAATGGAGAACAATGAGGAGTGACCATTAGCTTCACATGTGACAAATCTTTAGTAGTTTCAAGCCACCGATATTTATGAAAAGGTTGAGGGGCTAGAAGGGTGAAGTAAACGACTGAAAAATAAATGTCACAAAAATCAAAGTAAAAACCGTGTAATCTAGAATCCATAGAGACATGTATTCTCATATAAGAGAAATGAAATGCAATGCACACAGACATTCATGTTGTCAATAAAGGAAGGAAGGAAGGTCATTGTAAAGCAGTTTTAACTTAAACTTGAGCTAAAAAATTTGCAATCAGGTTCTAAAATATTGTGCAAGTAATTTTACCTTATAGTGGAATATGGTAAAAAGTTCAGGCCAGAGAAAGCAATATGCATCAAAGTCACCCGTGATGTGAAGTAACGAAAATCTGATCTAGAAAGTGATTTTGTTTTCATAAAATTTCAAGCCTGCTCTTTTTATTTTTACCAAATATCACAAACTGTCAGTATGCTGACTGCAAAATATAAATCAACAGTCATCAACTTCTTCAATGAATTAACGAAACAGGATGAAAGAGGATTAGGACCTCTGGAAGCTAAAAACTTATATAGAAGATAGAAAACACACTCACATTGTTTTCTAAGAGGCCCCAACCGTCATCAACCAAGTTCAACATAAATATCTTGTTTGATCTTCAAAATATAATCAAGTGTATCAACAGCCTGAGTGAAAAGTTTCAATGGCAAGACAAACCTTGAAACATAAATATCAGTTTAGAATTCTAAGAATGGTTATAACCACAAAATATGCAGACTCAAAAGTAGTTCCCTAGAATAATAGATAAAGAAGTAAAAAAATGAACTAAAAAGTATGAGCATTTATCCAGAAGCTTAGGAAAAAACATAGGCTGTCTTCTAACCAAAGACTTCAATGAAAAAAATCCCGACTGAATTTATAAGGTCTAAGAATGTATAGAGGAAAGGAAATTGAACATAAGGAAATCCTAGTAGAATGCCAAACATCTAGTTTTATGTTCACCATGAGAAAACACTTCCTTTGCTACTCTTCCTAATTCATCTTTGAACAATTTAAAATATGACACTAAATTTATAAATATAACCATTGAAATAAAAGCTAACCAGAGAATGCAAAGTAAATACAATCATTGATATAAAAGCTCAACTTGAAGCTAACCAGCGAGTGTAACATTGAATCTAGGACAATGCAGAGCACATACAAATATAAATACAACTAAACAGATAAACTGATTCGACTCAGAAGTGTTGAGCATCAACACAACAACACATCTATATATAAGCCAGTGACTACATCTGAAGCTTGAAGTATGTGTTCAAACGAAATCCTCCGAATAAAGTGTAGTGGGGTGCGAGTATAGTATAACTCAAAAATCTCGAAATCAACCGAAGATCAATAAAATAGATGCTAGAATATTTGAGTAACAAAGTACATGAGGTGTTTTTGAAACCTAATCTATGAACAGTAAAAAGTGTCCTCGGTATTAAGGAAGTAGAAGATACTGGCAAGGTCTAAAGATTGACCAGCTATAAGATTAAGATTTTCAATTTACATAGCTAGATAAGGTAGGAACATAACAAAGAGAAAGATTAGTCAGTGAGACTATATAATCCAAAGAGAAAAATCTAGTATTCTTAAGGTTCAAACCTCAAAACAACCAAAATAAATACATCACGAATGGAATTTGACTAAGTGGAACTGAATCCAACGTTCAAAGGTCAAGGCTCTTTGTCAATTAAAGTTTCAGATTCAAAAATAGGCTACACTGAGAAACCTTATACTTTTAAATTTCTTCCTATGAACGTTCAAACTTGAAAATTTTAACTATACTGATAGTTCTTTGTCATTCAAAATTTTCAGTATCCTGTGGTAGCAGAGGAGTGGCTATCTGTTAAAAGCAAATCCTTTTTACTATCACTTCAAATAATATGTACCAAGAAAATTAGGGACGGAATGCAAGTACTTCTACTTGGTAGATTAATCACTTATGTATAAAAAATAAAAAGGTTGGTATAGTCCTTTTTCACATATTCGAAATGCTTTATAAAAGAGAAAAGAAACATAAGGGAAGGAGGATAGTTCTTGAAATTTTTTGATGAAATGTTTTTTTTAAGTATGAAGGGGTTACAAAATCTTAGCCATTTAGTAGAAACCAACACTGCATGAGGTGGATTATCATAAAGCAGGGACATTCCAACTCTTTTATTGTGAATATGTCTAAGCAAGAGCAGCTGCCTGTTATGCTTGAGGCAGGTGTTTGCAAGGCCAGAGGCAAAGCCATTACAGCGCCAAGTGGAAATGGCTTTTTATTTATGTATCAAAGGTAAGAAATGAAAACAATAAAGGCTTGTGTTAATTATATAAGCAAAAAGAAGATGACAATCAAGATTACATCATTATTGAGGAAGAAGAAATTTCTGAAATGTGAAATACAGAAAGAGCGAGAGGGAAAGAGAGCCATGCCTTGGATAAAGAATGAAGCTGGTGGCTGGTGAAGTTCACATTGGAGCCAGAAAATCACTGACGAAAATGAGGTTGTAGCTTGCTGTGTCAATTTAAAACTGCCTAATAAATGCAAATAGACTGATTGAGTAAAAGCAAGTAGATTGAACTCAAAAATAGGAACCAATGCAAAAGATTTCAGTTGAGATTATAGATGAAATTTAGGGATTTGATAGACGAATTTGTGCAAACATAGTTGACATAACGAAAACAATGAGAAAAATATTGATCGAGTAAAATGAATTTTTAGATAGGTACCTACATTGTTTCTAAAGCATGTCTCTAAATTGAAGTCATGATAGATACTTCTAGTTGTAAGCTTCAAAGAAAGGAACTGCAAGAAAAGCCATAATTAAGGCTAATATAAAAAGATTAGTAACTCAAATGACTCTTACATTAATCCTCCATGCATCCCTCCCACCACAGAGTTTTCCAAGGATTGTTAGTTCCCGCTGAATGAGAAATTGGTATTAGTATTGAGATAAGATATGCAAGAACAAAAGCACAAAGAACTCTTGATATATGTCAACACAAATGCAAATAGCTGAATGTGAGAACATTGGCAAGGAGTGGGTTATACACATTGAGCAAGAATATAGAATGGAAATATGGAAGGGGTGAGGATTAAGGAAATAAGCAAGCAAGTTGGAACAGAACAATTAGCTAGATCCAAAGATAATTCACGAAAATTAACCCAATGAGATAAACCTTTGCATTTGTAGTACATGTATGTTGTATGGGTACAATTAGCTAGCTCAAAGTCTAATTAAGAGAACAACTACTGGAGAAACCTGACCTAATAGTGTGCAACAAAATAGCAGCAGAGAAAAATGGTAGTAATATGCATAATACAAATGGGTAGATGCAATCATCACGAAAAATAGAACCAAAATTTATTAATGACTGACTAATAGAGAATTAAGCTATTAAAAACCACATGTTAGCACACAATATGTGAAGTCATGTTCCCATAAACACCACATAACATTTCTCTGCATTTGAAGACCTTGACCATTGTCATATAAAATGCACTTTATTCATTTAGATGGGAACAAATTCAAGCTTGATTAAAAATATTTGCAATCACTCGACCATGAATGAAATATGAAATACATATGTAATAGAAAGCACTGAAACAAACAGGACAGAACTAAACTTACATTATGATACTGCTTTGGGCATGACATTACTCTCTTTTGGACTTATCTCTTTTCATCATCAATATCAATACAATAAATTTTTCTGCACCTGGTGAAATACAATAAATTGAAAGTGAAATATCAACTTGGATGGCAGATTCACATCACACATAATCGAGTTGATCAAAATTAAATGTATCAGCCGAATGAAAGCAAGAGAGACCAAAACTCCACTCGACTAATAGACATGCATTGAGTGAACGATGTACAATTTTATGGTCTCAAGGTGCGTATAAAGATTGAAGAGTTTGATGGTCGTAGATCAGAACTTGAGACCATATACATGGCACTCCTTAAAGAAAATATGGTAAGGTTTCATTGTTTCAGTATTTCCTGTACTTTTGCAATGTATATTTACAGCTTCTACCTAATAACGGTGATACCCTATTTGAATTGAAGGATCATTGCTGGATTCTAACTTGCCTGAAACATTAATAGATTTGTTTGTGTCTGCACATTGATGCATTTTGTGAACTGATATTTGTAGGAAATTTAGAATTAGAATATTGTTCCTCTTAGGCCTTAATGACACTCATTTCCCATAAGTTGCACAACTGGTTCCAATACAACGTTGTTCCCTTAATGTATATGTGATTTGTTTTTGATTCATACATCTTTTATTCACTTTTTCTCTAACTCAATTTTGCATTGATAGGAATTTTCTTTATCAATCTGACTGAATTCTTCTTTAATTTACAGGAGGGTAAAGCAAGGCACAAAGTTGAGAAAAAAGGTTTAGCATGTTACTCCTTGCCAGAACAGCTCCTACTCAAATCCCTCATCTCATTCGGACTTCAAACCCAACCAATTCAAGGTTCTTTTTAACAATTTCTTTTAAGACATCTTTTAATTTTTATGCATTTTCATCCATCAAATGCCTGTAGTAGTAAATGTTACTTGAATAATTAAATATCATATTGCAGGAATGCAAAGTAGCATCCTTGCCTTAGCTCTTCCTAATAATAAGTTCTTTCAAGATCCAATAGTTTGCATGCCTTCTGCAATTTTTGTATATTCCCCATTCCAGTTACACATCTATTACAACCATACTAATTCTAAATTTCTATGTGCATAAAAGGACGTCTATGTAGAACTCTAAAATTTCATGTATCTTTGTGCTAATTGTGGCTTGAATATGTGCAGAATTTGAGCAACAATGTTCGTCTCATGGTTGATATTCGTCGTCGTCGTCCGCCACATCGCCACCTAACCAGGTATTTTCCGTTTTCCCTTTTTTTCCAATTGCATTATACGTAACAAAAATATGTTCTAATAATATGGGTTTAGAAATCATTTGGGAATGAAGTGTCTCTGAAATTTTTTGTTTACATGCTTTGGATGCTATTGAAGGAGTACATACATTCCTGAATTATTTATGTTCTCTCATGTGATATTCTTCTACAGCTCTGGGTCTGATTGCAGCTGGTGCTTTTGTGGCGATTGGGCAACTTTCTAAGCCAAATAATTTTGTGTTTCTATATGTCAAAGAGTTTGATAAGAAAGCCATTATTCAATCTTGTTGTTCCTTTGTTTGGTTGTCTGCATTTTAGCTAAGTATGTGTGTGCCAACTTGTCGGACCCGATGTTGTAACAGCTTGCCTATGACATCTGTCCCTCAGTATCTGCTGTTAGTTGATTATTTGGTTATCTGTGAAGCTTTGTTTTTCAAGTTAGGTTTTGCTGGAAGCTTCTGTGCGCCGTCAAGGGATATTCCTTGTGTAATCAAACCCGATTCAAGGGGGTTTGATTTGGAGCTATTTATGGAAGTTGGAATCTGCTTATTTACAAGGATCTGAAGCAGATTTGTTACTTGGTTGTTTTCAATTAACAACTTCCTGTTTTGTGTATGGGTCTGCTCTTTCAAGCCCAATGAAGACAAGGCCTTGAAGACTATATATGAAGACTCAAGACCTAGTCTCGAAAAAAAAAGAACATATTATTATATTAGGGTTTTCATTGAGTTCATACTATTTTGTACTCTTAACAGCTTTATGCAATAGTTGTGAGCTAAGGGTGAGTGTCTTTCTGTGTGATCTTGAGATCTGTCTTTGTAACTCATACTTGAGTTCAATCACTGTGGCAGTGATTGTGAGAGAGGGTGAGAGGAGGTTCTCATACTTAGGGGGAGACCTAAGTAATATTCCACGGGTAGAGATAGGTAGAAAATATAGTTGAATTGGGGCAGTTCTTGTGAGACCTTTTATGTACAATTTCTCTATAATAGTGGATTATCTCTCTTGGGTGAAAACCCTCCAGACGTAGGTGATATTGCACCGAACTGGGTTAATAATTTCTTGTGTCTTTTAATTGTTGTTCAGTTGTTATCTTGTTGCATTATTTGCTGAGTTGTTCATATTGTTTTACAAGATGTCTTAGACATTTGGTAGAACATCCGAGTTACACTTGCCAGAATTTCAATTGGTATCAGTGCAGGCACCCCCTGTTCTACTTTTGGGTGATAATTCTGGTATTATGCATAACAACAAGGAAGGAGGATCTGTTCATAGGCCACCAATCTTGGATGGTACTAATTATGACTATTGGAAAGCTCGTATGGTAGCATTTTTTAGATCCATTGACAGCAAGACATGGAAATCCATTGTCAAAAGGGTGGAAACATCCTGTGAAAAAGTGACAAAGAGGGAACTTCAACCACTGAGTTGAGGCTGAAGAAGAATGGATCAAAGAGGAAGATGATGAAGCCTTAGCAAACTCAAAAGCACTGAATGTCATCTTCAACGGAGTGGACAAGAACATGTTCAGGTTAATCAATACCTGCACTGTGGCTAAGGATGCCTGGGAAATCCTCAGAGTAGCTCATGAAGGTACCACAAGAGTAAGAGTGTCAAGACTTCAACTTCTCACCACTCAGTTTGAGAATCTGAAGATGAAGGACGATGAAATTGTGTCAGAATTTCACATGAGGGTGCGCGACATGGCAAATGCATCATTTGCACTTGGAGAACAAATGTTTGAGGAAAAGCTTGTCAGAAAAATTCTCAAATCTTTACCCAAGAAAGTCGATATGAAGATGACAGCAATTGAGGAAGCTCAGGATATTGGCAGCATAAAAGTAGATGAATTAATTGGTTCATTACATACCTTCGAGATGTCCGTGAATGAAAGGTCAGGCAAGAAGAGCAAAAGCATAGCCTTTGTATCAAATACTGAAGATGATGATGCAAGTGAGAAAGAGTCTGATGAAAATCTATCTGAAGCAATAGCTATGCTTGGGAGAAAATTCAACAAAGTAATGAGGAGGTTTGAAAGAAGACCTAAACCAAATGTGCCAGACAAGCGGTCTGATATCGGAAAACACTCTGGCTTTGCTCGTAGAAACAAGGAAGAAGACAAATCCAACAAAAGCAAAGGTGTCATGTGTCATGAATGCGAAGGATATGGGCATATCAAGGCAGAATGTGCAACTTATCTAAAGAAACTGGGTAAAGGAATGGTGGCAACTTGGTCTGATGATGATACAGAAGAAGAAGAACCTCAGGTCATGGGTCTTACTGTGAAGTGCAACTCTGGATCAGAATCAAGTGATGGTGAAATATCTGAGGAGGAACTTGCTGAAACCTACAAACTTCTATTCAATAACAGGAAGGATGCTTGTGAAAAAGGAATGAAATTGGAAGGAGTTGTCAAGAATCTAGAAGTTGAGAAGCAGAATTTGCTGATATTGAATGGCAGCCTTCAAGAAGAAGTCATTGTGCTGAAGTCAAAAAGCAGAATGGTGTCTCTCTATCTACTGCTGAGGCTGAGTATATAGCTGCTGGAAGTGGGTGTACTCAACTATTATGGATGAAGCAGATGCTGAAGGAATACAATGTCGAGCAAGATGTCATGACATTATTCTGTGACAACTTGAGTGCCATCAACATTTCAAAAAATCCAATTCAACATAGCAGGACTAAGCATATTGACATTCGTCATCACTTTATCAGAGATTTGGTGGAAGAAAATATTATCACTCTTGAGCATGTGGAAACAAATAGGCAGTTAGCGGATACTTTCACAAAAGCACTAGATGCGGCTAAGTTTGAGGAGTTAAGAGGAAAATTGGGGATTTGTGTAATAACTGACTTATAGCAGTTATTGACACATGTCAAGGGCAACGACTATAATTTCCTCTATTTAACCGCCCTTGCTGCGGTTGAGGAAGACACAGAACTTATTTGTCTTGGTTCCACAAACTTGATTTATTCTCTCTCTTTGTGTTTTCTGCACTCTAACGGTTATTTTGGTAAGTGTGTCAAGTTGCTCTCAATCATGACTCAAGATTCAGGAAAGAAGATCGTTGCCGGTCCCAAACCTATCAAGAACTCATATGGAGTCAAATTTCTTGGTTTGAAGACTGCATCTTCTACTCCCTCTAGGGTTACTCGTTCTTCTGCAAAAATTGTCACTCCAGAATCGTCTGGACCAGCCAAGAGGACAAGGAGTATGAGGATCAAGCATGTTGTCAAGCGAGGCACAGGGAAAGCTTCAAGCGTTCAGGACATTTCAGAAGATTCCATTCCTGATCCACCGGTTGATGATAATCAAGAAAGCGATGTCGTCGATGCTGAAGCAGATCAAGTTATCCACAATGTCTTAGAGACTCTTGCAGATGTTGCCACGGCACAGGATGTCATGCCAAATGTTGAATCACAGGATGATCGTGATTCTGAACCAAACTCTGAGGCAAACCCTAGTGAACTTGATACTGAGAAGGAAGATGATACTGATGTTGCTAGTCAGGAATCTTCAAGTGAGAAGACTCCCTCTGTTGAAATTCCCCATGAGAAAACCCCTGAACCTTTGTCCAAGAAAGGTAAGAAACAAGTGTCTGTTGCCTCTGAAGAAGAAGACTCTGATGATCAAGAAGTGCACAAGAAAGTCATTGCCTCTGCTAGTAAGAAGGCCACAGTTTCTACAAACAAGAATGTTGCAGGTTTGAAAGAAAAGAAGAAAAAGGTTCCTGGTTCTCAGACTCCCAAGACTCCAAAAGCATCTCAGGTCTCAGTTCCTGAGAAGAAGACAAAGAAGGACAAGAAAGATGAGAAGATTGTTGCATCCACTGGAAAGAAGAGGAAACATGTTGCTGAAACTGACTCTGAGCTAGATGTTCCTGACATCACCACTACGGCCAAGAAAAGGATCAAGGGGAAGAGAATTCCTTTGAATGTTCCCGAGGCACCAATTGACAATGTATCCTTCCACTTTGCCAGTTCTGCACAAATTTGGAAGTTTGTTGTTTAGAGAAGGTTAGCCATAGAAAGGGAGCTTCATGCAGATGCCTTGGAACTCAAAGAGATCATGGAACTGTTGGTTGATGCAGGTTTGATGAAGACTGTCAAGGACATTGGCAGATGTTTTTCTCAATTGGTTAGGAAATTCATTGTGAATATCCCTACTGACTGTGATGATGAGAGTAGCCCCGAGTTCAGGAAGGCCTATGTTAGAGGAAAGTGTGTTAATTTCTCTCCTGAAGTTGTTAATGAGTTTTTGGGAAGAAGTCCGGTTGCTGGAACCGATGAAGAACCTGATTTAAATAGGGTTGCTAAGACCCTTACTGGCAAGATGGTCAAGAAGTGGCCAAAGAAAGGATTGCTTCCCTCTGGGAAGTTAACTACCAAGTATGTTGTTCTTTTCAAGATTGGGTGTGCAAATTGGATGGCCACCAATCACCTATCTGGTGTAACTCCTCCCCTTGCAAGAATGTTCTATCTGATTGGCACTGGTGGTGAGTTTGATTTTGGCAAACTGGTTTTTTATCAGACTCTGAAGCATGCAGGCTCTTATGCTGTGAGACTGCCCATTCTATTTCCATGCCTATTGTCTGAACTAATTGTCAAACAACATCCTCATGTTGTGAGGGCTGATGAACCACAAGGTAAGAGACCTTTGCCTCTCAAGTTTGATTATCGCTTGTTTGCTGGGACACATGTTCCAGACATTGTGCTATCTGCAGTAAAGGGTTCTGCCAGTACCAGTGGTACTCAGGCAGTTGGTGCAAGCAAAGATGATATTTTGGCTGAATTGAGGGTTGTCTCCAAATCCTTAGATGCCACTATTCAGGCTTGCAAGATTAGGAAGCGGAATGTGGACAAGCTCATCAAAGCCACGACACAGGTTCCTACTGCTGGTGCTGAGGAAAGTAATATTGAAGAATCTACTGAGAATGTTGAGGATGACAATGCTGATGTTGAGGAAGAAGAGGCTTAGTATGAAACTGCTGGAGAGGATGATGATGAGTCTGACAGGGAAAATGAGGAGTATACTGCAGAAGAGAAGGAGGATGTAACTGGTTCCACCAGTTCTGGCCCTCGTAGCACCTCTCCTTAGTTATTTTTTTTTCTTTTGGATGTATTTGCTACAGTCTTGTGTGGCTCTATACCTACTACATTTGCTCCTGGTCTGTAATAAGCTTCTGAGTACTGCTCTTGGATTCTCTCAACACTAGAATGACTTTTCTATAATAGCATGATTTTTCTTCTTTGAGCCTTTGCCAAATTGAGCTAATAAGGGGGAGTAATGGATGTATGCAGTAATTGTTGAAGTAGTTGTAGTTCTTGATGATGCTGATGTGATGTGATCTTCTGCTGTGAGTTGTACTCTGTTTGTTTCTAGTCTTTGGTACTGCATCTGGGTATTCATAGCTGTTGATAATAGCTTTGTTGTTGAAGAATGTTTTAAGCTATTTCAAGCTACAAGTGCTTCTGAAGAGTCTTTATGGTAGTGTAGTATATTAGCTAAAATTTGACAAAGGGGGAGATTGTTATTCCTTTGTTTAGTTGTCTGCATTTTAGCTAAGTGTGTGTATGCAAACTTGTCGGACCCGATGTTGTAACAACTTGCCTATGACATCTGTCCCTCAGTATTTGCTGTTAGTTGATTATTTGGTTATCTGTGAAGCTTTGTTTTTCAAGTTAGGTTTTGCTGGAAGCTTCTGTGCGCCGTCAAGGGATATTCCTTGTGTAATCAAACCCGGTTCAAGGGGGTTTGATTTGGAGCTATTTATGGAAGTTGGAATCTGCTTATTTACGAGGATCTGAAGCAGATTTGTTACTCGGTTGTTTTCAATTAACAACTTCTTGTTTTGTGTATGGACCGTGTGCTCTTTCAAGCCCAATGAAGACAAGGTCTGGAAGACTATATATGAAGACTCAAGACCTAGTCTCGAAAAAAAAAAAGAACATACTATTATATTAGGGTTTTCATTGAGTTCATACTGTTTTGTACTCTTAGCAACTTTATGCAATAGTTGTGAGCTAAGGGTGAGTGTCTTTCTGTGTGATCTTGAGATCTGTCTTTGTAACTCATACTCGAGTTCAATCACTGTGGCAGTGATTGTGAGAGAGAATGAGAGGAGGTTCTCATACTTAGGGGAGACCTAAGTAATATTCCACGGGTAGAGATAGGTAGAAAAGGTAGTTGAACTGGAGCAGTTCTTGTGAGACATTTTATGTACAATTTCTCTATAATAGTGGATTATCTCTCTTGGGTGAAAACCCTCCAGACGTAAGTGATATTGCACCGAACTGGGTTAACAATTTCATGTGTCTTTTAATTGTTGTTCAGTTGTTATCTTGTTGCATTATTTGCTGAGTTGTTCATATTGTTTTACAAGATGTCTTAGACATTTGGTAGAACATCCGAGTTACACTTGCCAGAATTTCAAAGTTGGAGGTTTCCCATCATCCCGCTCTTCTGTATGCGTTGCTTCCTTTAATCAGTTAGTCCAGATTTCATCATTTATGCCCACTTGAGAGGTAAGATAATTCTTTGGTTTCAGCTTGGTGTTTGACTCATGGGAAATTCTCTCAATCCTTTTGAAATTTGAAGTATTATTACTATAAATTACTTATATGATCAACTATGATTCTGTTAGAGATATTATTTTTTATTCAGCCACATTTTATCTTATATCTTCTTATTTCTTATGAGATGTTATGTATCAGGAACTTCAGATTTCACAAGTCAATACATTGGTAGAAACCGGGTAGCCATTTCAAAAGCTGTTTTGTTAGTCTGAAGTTTGCATGGCTCATTGGATTTCCATTATTATTTTTAATTGTTACTGCAGAGGGCATTGCTAATAGGTGATAAGAACTTTGATCAACATGCAAGAAGCTGAGAATTTCATGTGCAAGATCTTGCCTAACTCTCCCTCTTCAAGTACACAATATACACAAGGTAAAGACAACATCAATAGTAATGTTACACAACCAGTTAACAGTTGAATTTATCTTAATTCTTAAGTCATGCATCATGATTATTACCAACAAGGCATTCGTAAGCTACTGCCAAAGTTCCTATATTAAGCACTATATTCAATTCATGTGCAGGAGGACTCATGTTCAAGCTACCTCAAAGAAATCTACAGTATGCGACATCCATAACATTCCTCCTTACAACCTATTCCAAGTATATGGCATTTAACAAGTACACATTTAACTGCGGCAATGTTTTAGGCACTCCAAGCACCTTAAGAAGCGTAGCTAAAAGACAGGTAAGCCTTTCGTCCTTTCTGAGTTCAATTTACCATGTGTTTGTCTTCATTTGGTTCTCAGGAAACAATATGTCTTGAAAAGTGAGGTTCCAGGCTAATGTCTAAGATCTAGGTGCAATCCATTGACCAAAGTAATTAGGTGATGAATATTGATCTTATTAGTACTTGAGTTTTGCGGTTTTGGCAAGTTACCCATAAATTAAAAAGGTGAGAGTAGCCCAGCAAGAGGACTTTAAATTTTGATTGTTTAACCAGCGAAAATAAGCTGTGAGGAAATTGGTTTCATTGATTTAGTTGTCCAGTGGACTGCATTCTCATAATTTCAAATGAAGTAATTTACAAATTTGTCAATGTGCATATTTGATAAATGATTTTGGTTCTTGATTTAGTAAGTTTTTGTTTTATATAAAAAGTATCATTATATTTTTTTAAACAATCATTATATTCTAAACTAATTGATTGATATTATGTTAAATTTCAAATAAAATCAAATGAGATTACACCCGAATGCATTCAGTTATTAATGATTGGGAATTGTTATTCAGACCCCCCCTCCCCCCACATCTATTTAGACCCCTCAAAAAGTGCAAAAATACTAAACTACCCTTAATGAAAAAAAAAATCCTCATCCCACTCCTTACATTCTCTCTCCTCTCTCCTTACCTCTTTCCTATTTCTTCCACCCACCACCACCACCACCCACCATCTCCGCCACCACCACCGCCGCCACCACCCCCACAAACTCCATATTATGTCATTTTTAAAAATTTCAAACATAATGGAGTTGATTATGTCGTTTTAAATTTTTTCTGCAATTAAACGCACTTTAAAAGTGTGTAGTTAACGCACTTTAGAAGTGCGTGACAAACCCCCCTTAAAAGTGCACGCACTTTAACATTGCGTAGTTAACGCACTTTTAAAGGGCACGCACTTTAAAAGTGTGTTTGTCACGCACTTCTAAAGTGCGTGAGTCAGGCACTTCTAGAGTGCGTTTAATTGCAGAAAAATTTTAAAACGACAGAATCAACTCCCTAAAGTTTGAAATTGTAAAAAATGACATAAGATGAAAATTGTGGTGGTGGTGGCGGCAACGATGGTGGCGGCGGTGGAGGTGGTGGGTGGTGGTGGTGGTGGGGGCGGAGGTGGTGGGTGGTGGGTGGTGGTGGTTGGTGGAAGAAAGAGGAAGAAGGTAAGGAGAGAGGAGAGAGAATGTGAAGAGTGGGGTTAGAATTTTTTTATATTTTTTTCATTAAGGGTAGTTTAGTATTTTTGCACTTTTTGAGGGGTCTAAATAGTTGTTGGGGAGGTCTGAATAACAATTTCCTTAATAATTTTGTGGTAACTAAAGTAATCTTCAAATATTTTCTATTATGTAGATATTTTCAATGATTTTGAGCTGACTAAAGTGATCTTTTTTTTTCCTCTTCCTTCTCCTCTACAGATACAGATCATTTTGTGTGTGTCTAGTGTGTTGTTTATTCACTTAATGCATATGCTATAAAATGTTATTAACAATCTTTGATTGTGATGGCATACCTATGACTTGGGTTTTCCTTGCCCACATTACTGCTCCCAATATTTCAACAGTCATTTTCTACTATGAAACTGAGGTTCTGAAGCTGGAAGCGTCTTTTCTTGGGACCGCCCCGGTTGTTGGGTGGTCAGGACTTATGCTGGGAACCTTTAATTTATAATCGCCACCTGAAGTATATGACCCTGAGAAAGATTCTCATGTAAGCAATTAAAGAATAATTTTTAGCATTGGATACATGTGCTAATAAGGGTTGAAAGCCAAACTCTCACTTAGCAGAATTAGATGGGATTTTTATTCATGTAGCTGAAAATCATATTTTGAGCTTATGCAGTATTCTCTTTCATTTGAACCATGGAAAAAGAAAAAATGGTTTTGATACATTCATCGTGTTCTTTCTCTTACAATTCATTTCCACTCTCATTCTCATGACTCTTCTTATATCTCTTTTTTCTTCCTATAAGATCACCTACCTTATCTTTTATTTCTCTCACTTAATTAACTAATTGTATTAGTTGTTACTTTCTTAGAAGAGAAAACTATAGTATAACCATTGAATGAGTTTCATTTCATTGGTCATGGCCCTTCAGATTTAAACGTAATTGCAAAACTTACGCTATATTTTATTCAAAGACCCTGCTGAAGAAGCAACTGGTTGTATTTGAGGTGAGTGATGGTTTTGAGTTGGGTTTTCTTCCTTTTTGTTTTATCTTTATCTACATAACAACTCCTTCTCACGCAAACTGGAATTCTCTTCGTTATGCAGATAGCCCTTTGGGGATACAATTTTGCAATTCCAATAAACTAGCAAGCTGCAAAAATGCTCACACTAGGATTTAATGTTAGAGATGCTGAAGTCACTATACAGACACTTCATTAATGTACAAATTTTACTTTTCTGTTGACACACTAGGATTTAATTTAATGTAAGAGATGCTGAAGTCACTATACATACACTTCTTTCACTGCTTCCATGTTTTTAGTCACTGCTGTAGAAATTTTTGAGAACATATGAGTGGAAACGAACGTGCATAATCGTGTTCACTGTAGATTAACTCAGCTATTGTTTATTAGCCACCATTAAACCGTTCCCTTATACGTTTTGCAGTATTTGAGATTTCGTTAACCAATCTTTTTATTAGTTAATTAATCGCACAATTTCAATCTATGCAACAAGGGATTCAATTTAAGACTTTTTAACCACTTACTTAGCATTTCAGACTCTTTTATTTCATATGTTGTTTAATATGTTGGTAATTCCTTACTCTATGATTTGTGTTATTGTCTTAATGTTCATGACAAATGTCATACGAGTTCCTGTTGATCTGGATCAGGCTTAGAAGAAAAGTCTTTTTGTTCACTTTGCTTCGCATTTCAGACTCTTCTATTACACATGTAGTTTAATATATTTTAAAAATCAACATATTAATTAGCGTATCAAATACGATAGACATATTCCCTGTGCAACGCACGGGTAAAAAAACACTAGTATTTTAGAAAACAAGTACTTTCTCCTCTCATACAACCGGCGAGGAGAATAAGAACCCTAAAGCCACTATAGTAATCTGGTAAGGATTGGCGGTTTCTTCTATCGAATAAGGATAACATATTCTAACAGGCAAGAAATACAATAATATCTCACGAGAACAAGAGACCTGAGTTGTCACGAGAAAACTTTCATTGATCGCGATCTCCTGACATAACCACTTCTGATTTTGTGTGCATTGCTCGATCTCATATCTCACACTGCTCTCCTTTTCTTTTCTTTTCTTTTTTGTTCAAAGGCTCTCTTTCTCATATCTCACTGATGTGTATGGTGCTTGCGGGCTCTCATACCAAAGTGGTTTTGGTTAGTTGAGGTTCTCTTTCTCCTCCAATTGTTGGTGATGGAGAAGACGTGCAAGTGGGTTGAGGGAGAAAACATCGACATTGTTTAAAAGAAAAAAATGGTATTTCCACATAATTAAATTTATCCATGTTATTGTCCATTCAGCACACACTGTTAATATTTGGATGGAATGTTAATGGAATGGAAGGACCATATTTGATTGATTAGAAGTTCAAAAAATATTTGACTGATTAGAACAACCAGAGGACAAAAATTTTGCGTAAAAATTAATGATCATCATCTTGTCAAGCAATGACATAATATGTTAGTTATTCAAAGTCTCCAGGTAAATTTAACTTGTATTCATTTCTGTTAGTTGATATTTATCATTCATTCAAATAACAGAAAAGAAAATTACACCCACCAAAACCTATATGATATCCACTGACACTAGAAACTGTTTCTACAAAAATGTTATACAACAAATTCAACCTCTCCTACGGTATCTTAGTTTTATCAGCTTCATGCTTTCATTTGTACCAACCGGCAAGCAGATACCTCAGAAAGAAACAGAAACAGCATGCCAAAGCCTGTCCAAAGAAAGAAAATACAAGTTTAACATGGGAAGCATAAACAAAAATGGAAAAAAAAAGATGCAGGCAAGGGGGGGAAACCTGGAAAACAAGAAGATAAACACAAAGCGCCTTTTCAGACTTCCGGCCTAAAGTTCTTAAGAAGAAGTTAACGAGTGTCCCATCATTTGTCCCAGTCAGTAGTCCAGTTTGAGGGTCAAACCTGGATGAGTAGATGATACATGAGGTTTCAACCAAACAAGGACGTGCAAAGATGCCCGGAACAATCACTAGGATACATTTATGCAAAAGCCTACCTCGGCAGACGATGACGTGGACATGGAATGTAGCCAGAAAGCTGGAGGAAAACATACAAAAAATTCTTTAACAGTTTTACTTTGACAAAATTTCTAATTGTAAACGTAAATGGTTAGATTCTTAGTATCATACCTGGGGAAGTGACAAGAGGAAGTTCAAAACTTGAGGTAGGAAGAAAATCAAGAGTGTTTCACTGAAGCAAGGATAGAAGAGCAAAATTATTACAAGGCAGTTAATAATCACAGTAATGCTAGTTCATAAAACTGACAGTGCAATGGTTCATACAAATGCACTAACATTTACACTATGTTTGATAGAGATGAGTTTGAGAGGAGAGAGTTGGAGTGGACAGTGGTAGGGGAAAGTGAGAGAGGAAAGAGATAAAAATATGTGGGATCCACAAACTTTTTGTGGTCTCACCAATTTGAAGAGAAAGGGGGGAGAGAGTGCCATTTTTACCTAGTTTCCCAATTTACTCCTCTATCATTATCATACTTATTTATAAATGATTATATATTTAAGGTAAAAATGTCATTTCAGCCAAAAATGTCCACATCATTTTTTCTGCTCTCTTTCTCATCTCCTTCTGTCATACCAAACAACTTACAAGATCTACTCTATTTGCCATCTCTTTGTCTCTACTAATCTTCTCTCTTCTCTCTTTCTCTCCTAAACCAAAACAAAGCATTAGCACTAAACTATTGTTTCTCTCTTGTCCAGGTCCAATCAGGTCATCATCTGCTAAAGGCTTACATTGCAAATATAACAAAGCTCAGAAAGCCAGATTATTCAATTTTTTCTGCTTTTATTTTACTTAAAGAACTAAGTTTATGAATATTCTATGGAAGGAGGAAAAAGGTCGAATGGACAGGAGAATCCTCAGGGACAAATGAAATAGTTACTTACTGAGGACAGAAAGGAATAAACCTTTCACATTTGAATGGAAAACCCTCACCTCCAACAACCTTCTGCTATTATATGGGGTAGAAGTTAGGTTTTAGAACATAAGAGACTTGGAAGGTCACTATTACAAGTTCTTCATTATTTTGTCCAATATGATTGAGATGAAAATCACATGGTCCATTTGTTGACACTTTAGGTAGCTTATTTGTTATATAGAGTGAAAGACGGTAGGTTTTCTTATAAAATGTACTGAAAATCATTCATGAAAGTACTCCAAAAATGAAGAAAAATGGAAAGATTCAAGTGATACCATAAGAAGGAAACATAAATAGGTTTCAAATTATAAAAATGAAGATTGACCATATTTGTCTTCACGACTAATCCTTTTTAGAACAGAAAGCAAGATTGGCGGTGTGAAATTTAGTGAATCTATATCGAAGCACTGAAAAAACACAAGTGGATAGACAAATTAACAGTTCTGTCAGATGAAGTAAGGATATACCTAAAATGGCCTAAAATACCAGCCACAGCCATAGTCATCCCAGCAAAGTATGTATAGGTATCACCAACAAAAACAGAAGAAGGATACCTAGAATAAGAAAATAGTCAGATTGTTCGTAAGCTACTATCAATCATGTGAAAATAAGGTCTCAAACATAAAGATAAAGATCTAATATTAAGTACCAGTTGAAAGAAAACAAAGCCAAAGAGGTAGCTAGCAAGGGCTGAACTAAGTAAATGGAGAATGCATGAGCTTGCTTATACTCAGGATCTTTTGATGCTCCAATTTGCATAATATTGTGCATCAGAATCTGCAAACCCACAGTATCTATCATTTTCTACACCCACAGTATCTATCCTTTACAAGCTCTGATACTTACAGCTGATGAGATAACCACTGTCTGCCCAACTTCAAGGCCATTTAATCCAGCATGTATATTGATGGAATTTGTGCAGAAAACAGCCAATAGCCCCATATATAGTTTATATATCCATCCTGCCCCATCGAAAAGTTATAGCGAAAATTTTGAATCTTTAGAGCAATTAGATCACTTAAGTGTAATTTGAATATAAAGGTGTGGAAAGCTAACCGAGATCCAAAATCTCAATCCCGATGTGTTGGACAAGTGGCTTTGGTATAACTATAGTTGTGTGTCCAGCATATGCCATTAACAAAGGAAGTGCAGCAATTGAAGGGAGTAGTAATTTTCTGTTCTTCAAATAGACATATAAGCAAAATAGAAACTATTCTAGCATTAGTGACAAACATGCACAACTGCAGAAGCAAAACATGAAAACTTATATACTCACACTCTCCAGGGTACATCGAGGACATCATCGACAAATCCAAGCAATGTCATGAAACAGACACATGCTAATGCCGCATTGTACTCAACAAGCCACTGCGAAATCAAAATTGTTGATATAGTAAACTCTCCATTCTTCTATTGATATCATTCCTAATATACCAATGCTTCACTGAATAGTCAGATTACCAAACTTGTAGCTTACGAGATCATGTACTTACATTTGAATCTGCTGTGAAGTTAAAATACTGAAATAAGATCCCCACAACCAAGAAGACAATACCAACAACTATACCCAATGATTCGGGCCTGCACATAAAAAAGTGTAGCATAGGCAAAACTTCAGTATCAAAAAATTATTTTAGCTGAACAGAATGCTTCTTGTGTACACATGATGGACATACATAATATATAGAATTAAAGGGATGTGCACCGTCAGTGTAAACATATTTTACACCAGCCATCCAATTGAATTCCACCACATCACAAAACATATCTTTGTTTTAATTAAAATTTAAAGTGAATGTTATTATTCCTCCTACATGGCATGTTGTTTCTCTCGAACTTTTTTAACTGCAATTTTCATAACTTTCTGACATTAATAGTCTTCCTAGTACTCTCTTCAATTTAACTTCACTTTTCTCACTATACTACACCCAAACAGTTCAATGTCTATGTGCCAAATGTTTCAAGCATAGTAGTTGATTATTAGCCAAAGCCCAAAACTACCACTTTGCTTGAGACATCCTCATTGTCATCATATATTTCCTCTCAAAACCTAAAATGAAATGCCAAATTCAAGAATTCCAATGACAAAATGAATGAAAAGGAAAATTTAGAAGTACAAATATTATCAATTCAACAACTAAAGTATAGAATGAAATCAAAGAAAACTATCTATAAGGCTACAATTTTTATATCCATATTTAGAGATTTATCAAATGGAAGCATTATCACAAAAAAAAATACCCAGATCGTGAAATCAAAATCCCACGCATACCCACTTAAGAAAAAAGGAAAATGAACAGAAAAACTTACACTTTGACATTTCCCTGAGAGGTACCCTTCTTGTTGATATCATATCCAAAGAGATTTCGCTTGAGAACGTATCTGGAGGCGACGGGGATCATTCTGACAGTGACGAAGAACCCAGCGAGGCTCATTCCGGCATTGATGAGTATGGATCTTCGGAGTTGTGGGTCGATGGAGTAATGGTAGAAGATGAGATAGAAGTAAGGGATGGAGAAGATAGAGAGCTTGAGAAGGAGACCCCATTTGGGAGGTGCGATTGGAGGATCTGGGTGTTCTTGTGGCTGCTTCCGCTGTGTGCTTTCGGAAGAAGGGTCGCCGGAAGACACTGCTCTCTTTCGTGCTGCCATTGTTGTTCGTTTTGCTCGGTGGAGATTTGCAGTTGGTGAATGAATCACTGATTTTGTTTTCTACTATTTCTTTTCAAAAACGAAAAAAAAAAAAAAAAAACTAATCGTCATAATGCCAATGGGATGTTGCCAACTCATCTAAGGGTTGCCACGTGGGATGTTCACTTTTTTTGTGTAAAAAATCTTAACTATTTGATTTATGTAGAAAGACCAAGGCTTAGAAGTTGTATGATCGATAGAGTGTAATGTCATTTGATCATTTTAAAAAGTCTTATCATAGTAGAATATGTGATATGTGAGGACTATCCCTTCCCACAATACAGCATAATATCTTGCAAGATAAATTCTCCTACTTAATGGGACTTTATGAGGATATCCTCTTTGTGTTAAAAAACCTCACTACATTTGATTCCAATCTCAATTATATCGACTAATAAATATGACTTATTGTTTGGTTAGGCATACATTAGAGTCTTTTTGTTTTTGACGTTTTCTTAGGTTAAGACCGAGCAAAGGTTTTATAAGCACCGGCATATACGTAGTTATCTAAGTCCTAAGCATATTTACTTAATTGACTAATAAACGCATGTGTTTTCACTATGACATTTGTTTTGAACATTTTGTTTAAATTTTCAAAAGAAGATGGGAAAGTATAAACCGGTGTGGAAAAATCAACTTTCTCACCTCATTTTTCCGTGTAGCAAGGGATTTTTTATATTCTTCTCATTCAACTAGATCCGGCTAGCGACATATCTTCCCTACGACCTGCATTATATTGATTGTTCTCCTCTTTATCTAGTTAGTTTGAATATCTCTCTTCTATCAGATAGTAAAATGCCTATGGTTTTGAGGAGATGTATTTTTACTAGTGCTATGTTTGGATATGCTATAATTTATATGAATTGTTCTATTATTATCTACGCGTTCCCTTCCCCATTATAGTTGAACCTTGGATGTGTTACTATTTTCTGTGCAATTGGAAAATTGATAAAGATTAGGGATTTGGGAAGAAACTGAATAAGCATTTCTATGCCTTAGGGATAAGGGTAATGCTTATTTGTATTGGCTAGGAAAATATTCTTTATGTTTGATTAAATAGGATTAGGTACTAAGAAATTAACTAAAATGATTACTTAACTATGGATTAGTAAGTAAATGACTAGGCACAGCACCACAGGAAGAAAAAAAGCACGCCACATGGCCTGCTTCATCACTAAATTAGTGTCACGTCAGCCCCTTCCGTTAGTTTTTTAACGTTTGATTGACGGAGGAGCATTCGCTTCACTTTTGTGAAACATGGAGGGTACAAACGTAAACAACAAAAAAAATCGGGACGACTTTTTCACAAAGTTGAAACATTAGGGACAAAAACTGCTTTTTAGCCTATTTTTATAGATAAAATCCTTTACAAATAATAAAATGCGCAATATCTTTTTATAAATTAAAAGTAGGCAATTCTTTATAATAGTAACATAAACACTTATGTACCAAAAAAAAAAAGTAACATAAACACTTATAAAGAGAAAGAAATTGCAAGAAATTTCACTTTTTATTCAAACAAATTGAAAATTGTGAGCTTAAAATAGTAATTGAGAAAAATGTTAATGCATTGACTATGTAAAACTTTTTTACACGAACATCTAATTAATTTCTCCAATTTCAGAAATTTATTTCATTTTTAATTAAAATTAAAAAATTGTTACCGTTTAATCCTATGTGGCATAATTTAATTGGTTGCCTATGTAAAACAATTTTACCCTCAATGCATCAAAATTGAACACATAGCAATTTAAGGTTTAATGAGAGGTGGAAAGATTATTAATTATGTGTTGATTAATGATGGAATGAGAAGAATGAGTATGTGAACTACATGTGCAACAATAAAATTCAAGCTTGGATGAAGAAGAATATAATTGATAGAGAAGAGTTGTGGTTGGTTAATATGAAAAGTGATAAGTGAGAAAAAAATTATTAATTGAGGATATAGATGGAAAAAAATTAGAAACAAATTCATTGATTTTCTAAAACAACAAACAATTTAGAAAAAATTGAGTCACTAAAACGAAAATCTTTCTGGAACGGAAAGAGTATTGAATTATATTAAGGTAACCCTAAATACAATTTAAAGTTGATACTTTTTTATAACAAACACTGATACTTTTAATGTGTAAATTCATACTTTTAATTATCCACATCCACAATGTAGTTCCGAGCATAATAAATATGAACTATGGGAAACTCACGTACGTTCATTTTCTTTACCTGCACTTTTTTATTTCCTTTTGACTTGTAGATAATTGCTTACTCCCAATTTTTGTTATAGGTTCTAGTTTCTTTATGTTCTTTCAATTAACATCACATGATTTGATACCCCGTACACCATTCTGATAGCTTGGTTGAAATCATGGATTAGAATGCACAAGGTTGCTAATTTTCAAAGATGACGCAAGCCAGACAAAAAAAATGTAAAATCCCTGCTTGCTCATAGATTACAATTTCAAGCAAACATTCCTTACAGATTCAGACTGGGTGCTGCATTCATAGAACTAAAGCTTGATAATGAGGCCAACAGGACAATGATCACTACCCATAACATCAGGGAGAATGTATGAATCATGAACTTTGTCTGCTATGGATTCTGAGACAAGGAAATAGTCAAGACGCCATCCTGTTTCAAATGTTGAAACAAACTATTGAGAGAACACAGAAGAAACCTTATTGTAAAGGTCATTCTCATAAAACATATTGCAAATTGACTATTCACTACTAAAATGAGATAGATATACACAAAAATGAGTCTTGTGTGTGCTTCTTCTAGATAATTCTTCCAAAACATTTGCAAATTGAAATTAGACGCTTTCGTAAAAGGACAAAACTTAAGTACAGTTTCATGTGTGCAATTTTTATAGTTGCTCAACTAGAACATGACACACGGCCTAGAAAAGGGTAGTTCAGGAAATTATCATCATAATAAAATATCAAGTAGTGGGTAACTAAGTTTTTTCCTATTGGTTGCAATTATCTCCACAAAAGGAAAAAGCATTTAAAAGACTCCCATCCAGCAAACAAATTCGGGAACATATGCAAAGGGGTAAGGGGAAAAGTCAAGGGGAACTACCACAGTACCACATGAGCAAAAATCATGTAATAAGTAGTTATCAATCTAATTGTCATTTTCTATTTATCAATTTTCACACATAACATCACCAGATCATTTTATACAAACTACAAATATGCAAGAAAACAATTGTAGGAGTGTGATAAAATTACCTCTGTTAGTCTTGCGCCCACCATGCCGATAGCCCCAATATGTATATCCAACGACATCAGGATGCTGCCTACGGAAGGTATCAACAAATCCCCTAGATAAGAAGTTTGCTGCAAATGATTTTCTTTCTTCATCTGTAAACCCAGCACTTTTTTTGTTACCCTGTGGATATACGTAACAGTCAGAATAGATTAAAAACACTGATCTTTGTGCTCTTGGAAACTTCAACACTCCATTTGATTATTCATGATATTGATTAACAGATAGATTATTTTTTAAAATTCCATCTTGTTTTTTATTTTCTACATACATATAGCAAGCACGGCCTATGACCACACAACTTTTGCTAATTTGATTCGATGGAGATAAACCAAGCAAGATCGGTTGGATTAGCACACTTTTCAGTAGTTCATATATTAACCTATCAGTCATGCTATTTGGCACGACACTCACAGCACGATAGCCTTGACGAAAAGCAAATGGCCAATCACAGTTGTTGATAACATTACATAATTACAGGTTGAATTTAGTAACTGCTAAATAAAAAATAACAGGTAATGTGTCGTGCGCTTTCGTGAAGGCATTCCTTGTGCCAAGTTCCAAACAAGCATTTCCCTTTGCCGATGGCAGCTTTCTTAATTGATCACTTCTTAAACTGTATTGGCATTTTTTAAAATGGACTATCATAGTGTTAAGTAGTTTTTAGAAGATTACGTTAATACTCCTCCACTTGTAAACATTGATATGTAATGTTGAAATTTTCTTTCAATTTTTATAGCAAGCCATAATGAGAGGATTGAATTATAATTGCAGTCAAATTGATAGGTACTCACATATTAGGTAGTTAGTTAGAAGGTAGTAATAAGGCATGTTGCCTATAAATAAGGGATGAGTGAACATTAGGGGTATCTTTGTATTCAGTTAGAAATTGGGTTTAGAGAGAGAAGTGGTTCTCTTTCTAGGGTTAGAGAGGATGTTTGGTATCTCTCTCATGTATCTCCTCTGATTCCCAATTTGGGAATTAGGGTTTGTTACAGAAATTGAATCAGGTTCTGTCACAAATTCTCAAAGGCATATTAACAAAAATATTAACAACTTTTTTATTACTTCTCCCCCTTTTCTACTAAATCTAGTAATTTCTAGAAGAAACAAGTGCTGAGCCTCATTGGTATTATTTACTGAGGTATCCCGATGTGAAACATTTACTGTTTTCATGGAGAATATCAGAATAGTAAATCAGAATCACTCACAGCAGGGTTATATATGTCTATCTCTTCATGAGCACAATTCAGATCCCCAGTCAAAACAACAGGTTTTGTCTTTTCCAGCTCCTGTATCAAGAATAGAATTAATCAAGAATCCTAAAAATAGATACAAACAACTAACGTTTTTGATAGCATGTAGATATTCCTTCTTAGAAAATAGCATTTACACAGTATATCAACAAAAAGTTAAACACAGATGGCAAAGAGTGTAGTGGTGTACAACATGAGGCATCACCCTGCACCTCGATTTTTTTGTTGAAATAAAGTGATCCATCCATATACCCAACATTGTGAATGGTTTTTCAAGGAATTTAATAATTGATATAACAACATTAGCAATACAAATTTTTCTAACACATGCAAACATGAATAAAAAAAACTCTATCTAGGGCATATCATTAACCAAATTTGGCATAAATGACAAGAAGAAAGGTAGCATCACATTAGGATGGATGGTGTATTCTGACAAGGGAATATAATAGTATGAAAGGAGCAATATATACCTACTACAGCATTAATCAAGAATTATCGCATTAGGTGAGGGGAAAGGAGCTATACATACTTTCAAATAATTGCTGAGAGAAGGATCCCATTGAGTCACCCTGTAAGACTATATTCAATTACAGAAGGATTAGCTGGATGAGGATACACCATTGTCAGATTGAAATATAGAACATATAAGGTTTAAATACTCTGGAGGTCCCTAAAATTGTATGCCGTACGAAAATAAGTCCCTGGAATTTTTTTTTCCGATTCCGAATCCCTGAAATTATTTTTTTAATCAGAATAAGTCTCTACTCGTGTTTCCAGCCTATATGGCTCAATTTTTGCTGAGTCATTTATTCCACGTGGCTTTTCTATTTTTTTAAATACACATATATTAAAAAATAAAATTAAACATTTAAATTTAAATTTAAATTTAAAATGTTATTAACCTAATTAACCCTAAATCTAATTAACCCTAAATCCCTAAAAAGATTTTAATTTTAAATTTAAATGTTTAAATTTAAAATTAAAATCTTATTAACCTAATTAACCCTAAAAAGATTTTAAATTAAAATTAAAATATTTAATTTTATTTTTTTAATCCATGTGTATTTAAAAAAAATAGAAAAGCCACGTGGAATAAATGACTCAGCAAAAATTGTGCCACATAGGCTAGAAACACGAGTAGGGACTTATTCTGATTAAAAAATATTTCCAGGGATTTGGAATCGGAAAAAAAAATTTCAGGGACTTATTTTCGTACGGGAGACAATTTCAGGGACCTCCAGAGTATTTAAGCCAAAATATAATAATTTAAAAATATAAAAGGAAAGTAATTGAACGCAATACCAGTCTTTTCAAGCCATCACCAGAATTGGGGATGTATCCACATATCAAATAAAATGTATCAAACTCTGCGGTCACAAGTCTACCCTCAGTATCATGATCAGATATACCTAGGCCATATCTAACTGAAAGTGGCTTTATCTGCCAGCATTTCAATTAATAGAAAACCAATATTAGAGACAGAATGACTACTTTGAACTGCAATTCATAAAATGAAAATCCAATAGCCAGTCTATCTGCTAGAATGACAATCATTTTATCTTCAGTCTTCACTTTTTCAGGCTCCAATCTCAATTCCACAAGTTAAATGAATAACCAACAGAATACCAAACAATCGTAATTTAGGATAAAACATGATTAGTATTTATCTCTGCTAAAGAAAGAATATGACTAAAGTAGGCTGAAACCAAAGATGCACCTCAAGTAGGGAAAAAAGTAATTCTTTCATCAACATTAATCTCTATCCAAAAATTTCATGTGGAAAAGATTGACCAAGACATTGTTACTTAATAATCATGCAGCATTAAATTTTAAGTTCAATAATAAAACTTGGAATGAGTCAATCTGCAAGGAGTGTCATTACTATAAACAAACTTTTCTTCTGCGCATATAAAAAACAATTTAATATTATGTAGTAAAAGTTCCTGGACAAACATAGTCAACTCACCCTTGAAATTATTGCTGTTCCAGAATAACCAAGTTTAGAAACACTACAAGTCCAAAAGCTGTTCTCATAGCCATCTATCAACTGCCGTTTGATTTCATTAATATCCTTCTCCTGTGAACAAAATTAGAACAATCATAAATAGGAGAGAATACAGCCACTATGAGTTTTCAAATAAACATCTTCATCATGACTGATAGGCTATTAAAGACAGCAACTAAGACTTATGATTAGCTTCTCACGATTCACATATTTAACAATTTGCAAATAAACATTCTTTGCTGTTATGATACAGAAACTTCAGGCCTAGTTCTATTATAATAGTTGATAATTGATATTATATGGTGCAATTTTACATTTAATTCATTTACCCTTAATGTTCTTCTGCTATAAAAGGATTGAACTGTTGAACATCCATCTTCCATCTCATAAACAAAATATCCTACAAACAATTCCTATCTCCCTAACAACAAGACCACCTTAACCAGTGTAAATCAGACAAACTGAATATTTTATTGATATGTTGTTTGATCTGTTGTATTAAACGAAGTTACAAGTTAAAATAGTAAAGATACACCCGTCTTCAACAAAAGACCCACAAGTAGAAAGTAGGTTCAATGGAACCAGTGAAAGGTGATGAACCAAATAGGATAGGAAACGCGGCGAACGGACTTTGGGAAGGTGGTGCCAGGACCACACGTACCAGTGAAGGCAGCACAGGCTGTGAGCCATGGCAAAGTCTCTAGTAACGGTTCTTAGAGAGAAGGCTGAACACCGGCCTATGAGACAGACGACAATTCTACCTTGGTTGTCCGATGACGTTATGAAACTGGGTCAGCCTCCTTGGCGGCAGCTGAACACATAATTAGAGTTCCTAGACCAGAAAACTCTGATACCATACCAAGCTGAAATTACAGAAACTGAATATTTCATCCATACTTTGTATGATCAGTAGTGTGTGTGTGTGTGTAGTTACAAGGAACAATGGTAAAGAAGGAAAAGGTCATCCAAAATCTCATAGATATGATTTGATATCTTATTTCTTAGTCCTAGAATTTGAGCTAGGCCTAACTCTACCCCAAAAGCTAACTTTGAGGTGAGGATTGCTTCACCCTATATAAGGACTTATTTTGGTCATATCCCTAGTCAATGTTGGACATCTTAACACACACCCTCACGCCTAGAGCTAGACATATGGAATGTGAAGTTTGCAGGATTGGACATCCGCGGTTGGCCTATTTATGGGGGTCTCCAATAAACAGACCTACGCTCAGATACCATCGTACTAAGGAGACAGGGGAGATCAAAGTAGAAGAACCTTACCCAAATGGCCCAACGCAACAAATCACCAAGAGAACCTGACACCAAACAAAACTAGTATTATCCAAGTCAACTATAATAAACTAGTAATACTTGAAACTTTTATGCCCTAAACAAAACAAGATTAAGTTCCCACAATCTGTTCCTACAGTTTCATGAAAATTAGAGGCCCTTTAGTTCTTGCAACTTGGAAGTTATCTAACACAAACCATCACCAAACTTCTATAGAGATCAAACTAGTTGAAGGTGCAGAATGTATTGGCAAACAAGACCGAGTGAAAAATGCATAAGTATCATATATCACAAGAAATGTTGAATTTCAATATCTTATTTGCACTATCTTACATAACAGGCTAAAGTTTGATTACAATCAGAAAACTTCGAAAATATTAACAACTAACACCTTAAGTTAACGTCAAGCAAAACCTAAATGACTAGCATATCTGTGTATCAGGATTTCAAAGGCAATATAGATCCATAACTCCACAAACATTGTGTTAAGGTTTGTGCCTGCCCTTCTTTTTTTCCTTTCTTTTTCAACTTATCTACAATGTTATTGACTTGAAGAATGAATCTTTATAAATACAAACCCCAAAAGCAAAACTAACTTGATTAATTAAAACAATGTATTGAAATCAGCTATCTCTAAGCCAGCAACCATCAGAACATACATAATTTGACATAACCACAACACAAGATGCACATATAAACCAGCAAAAATAAAGGGAAAAAAAGTACTTCTCTAATTTTATTTTTTTTATACAAGCCTCAAACTAAAACTGTGGACTATGGGAAAATACAATTCTGAAAGGCTTAAACAAACATCAATATTCTACCTGCAGTTTAGTCTCTTGCAAGCACAATACATCAAAGTCTTCCCTTTGGGCAAGTTCAAGGGCTGAGAACCCTTCTAGTTTTAACAATGCTCTCAATCCATTGACATTCCAAGACAAAAGCTTGACAAATTTTGTATCCCGAGTAAGAGGTTGGGGCCGCATAGTTTTCGGATTATATGCAATCCAATCTTTTTGAGGCTTCTTGTGGGCAAGAACAGTCCAAGGTTCAGTTGGAATAGTGGTCGTACTGATTTCATCTGACTGTGAAACAACCCTGACAATATCTGAAGATACTCTTCTCTTTGCCCTAGAAGGCTTAAAATCTGACAACAAACACCCACATAAGATTCGATCCCTAGTTGAATGAGTGACATTTGAACCAAAACTGACGAGTCAGGGAGAAAATAGCATCAAGAAATAATTTAAAATGAAAAAGAGTTATGCTTAAAAACATTTTAAAAGTAGACATATCAGAACTCTACATATTCTGCAACACAACCTGAAACCTCGTCTGATTCCACTAACAGCTTCTTCTTGGTTGTAACTTTGACAGTTTCACTCTCAGATCCTGATTGTTTTAACCTTCTCTTACCCCGGCTATGTTCAAATACCTCTGGATTGTCATTGATATCATCAACATGGTCTTCATCTACCTTTTTAGTTTTCACTTCGACAGATGTATTCTCAGAAGAAATCAACAGCCCGTGTTCTTCTTCTATTTGAGGATGCTGTTCTGCAGTGCATGAAGAAACCTATTAACCATTCAAATTATACAGCTTAAGCAAATTTTAAATGAGCAAATCGAAAGCTATAGAGTAAAAGACAGTTTGCATGCAATAATTAATGTTTAAAAAAAAACTCTCCATGACCTTCCAACCCCAGAAACAGTAAAAGTTCAGATGATGAAAATAGAATTGTATACCACCCATATTATTGTCCATGAAACTCTTCAACGTAGACAAAAGATCTTCTTTACGACCTTTGGCAGGGACCCTGATACTCCTGAGAATTCAAAACCATTCCCAAAATCTGACATAAAAAATATTTCTTGAGCTAAAAAAGTAGCTACTTTATAAGGAAAAGACATGGCTTCTTACTTCAAGGTTTTCCGGAGTTCCTGAACAGTCATTGTGTCTACAATGGAGGGGTCATTTCTTAACCTCTCAATCTCAATGGAATAGCTATTAGCATCATTTCCCTATATTAACAAATTATAATGAATAACCAAAAAAAAAAGAGGAATACAATTCACTAAGTAGCATAAGAATGACAATATTACTGAAACACTAATTAGACCTTAATAACATGCTTCTTGGAACCTGGACTTGCTTCCAACCCTTTATTAAGCTTCATATCCTTCTTTTCCTCAACAAATGGTAACATGGGTTGTGAAGAATTTGAAAAAAGTCTCTGAGACCCCATTGCTTTCAGGGTGGGACAAACCAATGTCTTAGTGTTCAAATGCTTATAAACCACTGCAAAACTACAACAATATTCTCAGTCAGTTCAGTAACCCTGTAACTTGAAATTCCAAAAAGGGTGGTACAAGTACTACATTTTTGAATATGTTTTGAAAAAGGGAAAATAAAAAAAATAAAACCTTTCCCGTAAAAGAAGAACAGAATAAATCAATTTTAATTTTCACGCAGTTTTGGGATATGAAAATGAAGAAGAGGCGCAACAGAAAAGAAACCTGATGAGATTGATAGAGCTGGTATGCACCAAGTGCAGGAGTTGTTTCATGTCAGGTAAACACCGAACAAGAGAAAAAGAACCGCCAACAGGCTGAGAAAGAATAGGGCCTGGGACATGAGAGGGGCAAGGAATTTGTTAATATATATTTTTCTAAAACAATAAATATTTATGAAATTTTCTTTTAAATGATAGTAAAGAAGAAAAAAAAAATAGAGGGTAAGCTCGGGAAATGATGGTGAGGAAAACAAAAACCAAAACCTCAAACCATCTACCAGAATACACAAACATTTAACCACCCTATAAAATATAAACAACAATAACCTCCCTTAACAAAAGAAAAAGGAAAAAAAACAAAGAAGTAAAGCCAAAGACCTAAACCAGAACCCAAACCAACACTAAGAACGACCATGTCACTCAAGGCGGTCACCACTCCTTCATTTCCTGTGTTAGGCCGCGAATAGTCGTCTTGCCCCCACGGTCAAACGTACAGCCCAAAAGCTTGCCAACCATCCACGCCTTCTTTGCTCGCGTCCAATAACGACCACCTGGAGCGTTCCCTGAATCCAACGAATCAGCGTTTTTCAAATAATACTCGTACTTGTCTCCATACTAAAAAATTAAGCGGATCCAACATTGAGAAAGCCGGAATTTTTTATGGAATATCAGTTTTGATTTTCAAATCCGAAACCAATCTAATCCAAACCAAATGTTTACATATATATATAATTTTATTTACACATGTATCTAATCATTCATACTTACATCCTTACATATTTATATAATATTATATGACACATACTTATTTATGAAGATATATTTAGGTAAATAGAGTAATAATTTGAGAAACATGGATCAAAGTAAACATAGATTTGAAAAATATGTCATCTACTATGCAGAATTAAATTATTTCTTCTTATTTTAGAGATACTGAGCTAAAAATTGTGAATGTGGTAATTTGTTTGAGACTTTTGATTTGTCTTTATTATTTTATTTCAAACTCTCATCATTTAGGCTTGTAAAGTGAAGTTTATACGATTCAAATCAATTTTTACTTCTTCATTGATTTTGACATTTACAACGCCTTTGTAAACTGAAAATCAAACTGAAATTTTTTTGGATGATGAAGTGATAAAACTATAGTGATTGGATGGGATGATTTTTTCACTCAAAACCGAATCAATCCAGACTGCGAACAGCCCTACTTTTTCTTCATAGGGATGTCAATTCGATGGCACATTGGTTATCTCTGTACTCATTGTCTCATGAGGATGATGTTTGGACTGTCAAATTTCCTTATTGTATTAGGGTCACGCGCTATTACTTTTATCCCTAGACTTTCAAAATGCTATCCGTAGTTCCTAAAAGTAGAAAATGTCGGTCAATTTAGTCTCTCTGTAAGTTTTTCCAGTGAGCCAAACAATTAAATAATAATAATGTGAACTCACCAATATATTTAGTTAGCTTCTGGATTTTAAATTAAAACATTAAAAAGGGAGTGAGCGGATTCAAACCTGGAATTGAAAATGGAAAAACACACTTACTACCAAATGAGCCAAGATCTAAATTGGTTTATATGGGAATGCAGTTATATTTATTACCTAATAAAATTGATACAAAGAGAAATTATACTCATAATTATATTTGTATTTAAATTCAACATTATACTTTAACAAGTTTAATTTTAATATTAATTTTAGAGTAAAATACACTTACCCCCCTCAAGATTTGCTAGAAAAACACTCCACCCCATTCTTATTCAAAATCTACACTCCACCCCACTCATTTTATCATGTTAACTCCATCCAAAAGATGCCAACGGAATATTCTATTCAAATCAAAATTACTTACTGTAAACTTGTTTTTCCATTTCTTTTTTTTTGGTTATTTATTATTATTATTATTTTCAAAAAAAACATCATGTTCAAATAAAAATCGTTTAAGGTCAGTTCCATTTTTAAAAAAAGTTAGTTTCAACAAAAAAGAATATAACATCACAATTACTAGTAATACCCAGTTTATAAAGAATTTTTATAAATAGTGAAGTATATAAAAATATTTTGAAATTAATTTCATACTAATTAAAAATTCACCAAATAAATACTAATTAAATTTCTTTTGCCTAGGTTTATAAAAAAATGTTGCTTATGAATTCATTGAGTGATGTCTAGATATTATTTAATAAAATTCTCTTATCATATATCAATAACATCCCTCATTTTCAATTACTAAAAGTAATATATACTTTAACATTTAACATGCTACCAAAGCGATCGTATTATCCAAATTAATTAATTAAAATAATAATATAACTTTATTTTATTTTATGGAGTGGAAGTTTAACTTACTTTTACCATAAGTTTTAATTTAAAACTATTGTATACATATTTATTCTTGAATTATTTTTATAACATGGTTACTTTATATACCAGCTCCAACGGTATGTAAGAATTGAGAATATTTGTTTGGTCAAATATTAGAAAGTGACCTTTTTTTCTGAAAAAAATAACCAGAAAAAAATGAAATGGAAAAATAAGTTTACATTAAATAATTTTGATTTGAATGGAATATTTCGTTAGCATCTTTTTGGATGAGGTTAACCTGATAAAATGAGTGGGGTGGAGTGTATATTTTGAATAAGAATGGGGTGGAGTGTTTTTCTAGCAAACCTTGAGGGGGGTAAGTGTATTTTACTCTTAATTTAACTATGTTGAGTGTTAATTTGTTGAACTCTTTATACTAAAAAAGATTAACACCATAAATTATAAATATTAACATAAAAAAAAGGGGTTTGTTAACTTACTCCCACTAGATTTTGTGAAGGAGTAAGTTAACAAGGAGCACATTTTCTTTTGGACTAAATTTGCCCTCAACTTTTTTAAAGAAAATCTTTAAAATTTGGGTTTCTAGTCATTTTAAATGCCCAAAAGTTAATTCAATTTTAAAATTCAAAATTTCTTCTCTCCATATTTAATACTTGCTTTATTTTTCTCTCTCTTTCTTCTACTTCTTCTCTTTTCCTTCTCCCTTTCAGCCTTTGTCTTTCTCACGTTCACCATGCTTCCATGAACAAAGAAATATATTTGTTGACATTAAAATCATTATGGAAATGAAAACCCAGTTTTCGTTGAATGTCAGTCATTCAAACCTGATAAAACTATGAATTCATAACCTTAGAAGTTATAATTGATAATTTGGTGTGAAGTTCTAAATCTTGAGTGAATGTTAATATGATTCATCAGTCAACACCAAGAATCAGATAAAAAAGAATCAATTTGAAATTTTATCAAAACGGGTTTGATTGATCACCATTAACGTGAGACTGCAAGTCTGCAACCAGGGGAACGGGGAAGACGGGTAGTGCCAGATGACAGATATCAGTTTTTAAAAATTGATTTTCTTAACCAAATTACAATTATACCCTGGAGACTGTGTTATTTTAAAACTAAATCATTTGGTTTTTTAGTCGATCAGAAATAGGTGTAGCTTGTTAACTTACTCCTTCTAAATTTCAAGTGGGTGTAAGTTAACAGCCCCCTAAAAAAAATACTAACATTTTAGTATTTTTAATATAAATTGACCTTTTTATGGTTTAAATGATATTTTTGTTTTTGAAATTATGGTTTATAAATTATGAGTCTGAGGTTGCGTAGGGGGCAAGTCCATTGATTTGCACTACAGTGGGCCAGCAAGGCCCAATTCTCTTGGTTTAAATGATATTTTTGTTTTTGAAATTATGGTTTAAAAATTAGGCTTAAAGGGTCAAATGACCCCTGAAATTGTAAAGGGAATTAGTTCTAAGACCTGAAAATTTTTCACATCAAATTAGGTCCCTATAATTTTTTTTTAATTCTTTTAAGGACTTTTCCATCTGATGTGTCTTAATTTTGACCTGGTCAACTTTTCCACATGACTTTTTTTATTTTTTTTAATTTCAATAATGCCACATGTTATGATTAATTGAAAATTAATAATAATCCATAATTAAATCATCTCAGCGCCCAATTAAGTGTTGTGTTGGAATTAATTAGGGTAAAAAATTTCAAAACAACGAAATCCAAAACGGAAACCATAAATTGTTTTTTGAAAGAGAAACCATGAATCTACAACATGAACCCAGAACACCAACCCCAATCCCCAGCAACATCAAACCCAACCCCTTCATTCCCCTAATTCCTCCCACTCTCTCCAACCCAAACCCATCAGCAGCAACCTTTAATCCAAAGGGAAACCAGCAAAGGAAGAAGGTGAAGAAGGAGTTGTTATGTTCTTTGGATCGAAGGAGAAGTAGTGTAACGTCACTTTAGTAACCAAATAAAATAAAACAACGGAAAATGAAGGTATTTTTTTTTAAAAAGGTGAGGGAAATAAATATGAAAGACTAGTCCAACGTGGACTTAATGAAACTCCAAACATGTCCCGATAAACTAATATATATATATATATAAACAGATATAGCCCATGCTGTACCGCAAACGTCACCAGAACCTGACGGTGACAGAAAGTATGCCAGAAGGCAAGTGTACGCAACAGTGATCAAAGTAAGTGTAATAATTACAGTCTTGAAAATGTGAGAGAGTCAGCCCAAAACAGCCTCCTCAGACCTCCTAACGTCTGACTACTCTCTGTGAAAGGTCAGGAACCTACCTTGTCCCAAATGTACAACGACTAACCAGAGCTACTACTGAATATACACCCTAACCCAAGTCATGCAAAGAAGCGGGTCTCCCAACCCTCTTCCTCCTCCTCGCTCGTGTAGTCGTCCTCCGTGTCTGAGTCCACAGTAAGCACCTCGACATCCACGTCCAGAACCTCACTCCTAACTGTCTTCCGCGCCACCCTAGTCAAACCAGTTTCCAGATCGACTACGTCAGTAGCGATCTCCTCCTCAACCATGCGAACCAAAGGTTCGACATGGTAACCACGAGAGGGAACAGATGCCCCAACACGAGTCAGAGTCGTGGCGACAGGCTCCTCCTTCAGCTCAACGTGCCTCGAAGATGACGCAACGTCAGCAGGGTCCACGCAGCAGGCGGTGTCGGTCCAGACGGTGTCACAACAACAACATCGATCTCGGAAGGATCCTCCTCATCAGATGACGACGATGATGATGACGACGACGGCGTAGGTGGTCGTAGTCCAGTACCTGGTCCAAAGCGAACCATCGGCGGCAGGTCAAAGGCAACGGTGTACTTCCGCAGAACTCCAGTAGTCATGTCTACATGATTGTCAATCACATCCTCCAACACTCTCCCTCGGTACGTCGCTCGGTGGTTAGTAGGGTCCAACGTCCAAGTGGCAGGGTCAACACGATCAATCAGCTCGTACCTGATTACCCCGGACGGGCGAACCAAAGTAAACCACTCCCCCAGCTGTAACGCCCCGATTTTCAGGGGTTACGGTAACAATCTGATAAAGTAAATATGCAATGTTTTTCCAAAAGGATTCATAAACACGAGTATTATTTTTTTTTTCTTTTCAAATTATTTCCAAAACATGTCATGCATACTCCCAACTGCAAATCAAATTACATCGAGCCTTGAACAAGGCAAGTACCCGAGGGTAAAACGACAACACACAACCAACAAAACCTAACAAGAATCAGATTCAACAAAGAATCCATTATGCAAAGACACCACAAAATCCGACATACTCCCTGCGATTTCCACATCGGGGAAACGCAAGAAAGCAACGTATCGGAACCTACCAGAAACCTCAAATATAAATTCCTAAAATCATTATGCGAGCTTAAACCAATAACGGTAAGCTCTCTAACCCAAGGCTCTAGCCTTAAACCTGACTCTACTCGTCGAGTACTCCACTGTCCTTCAAGTCCTCATCTCTAACTCGCACCAAGGTCAAGTTTCATCGAGATTCTCCATCGCCTAATAGCGTTAAGCGCCCAAACAACAAATAACAAACAGAAAGGGTTAACTCCATACAACTACCACGTATAAAAGAGAAAAGCATACTATTCAAATTTAACTGCATAACATGATAAATAGACTAGCAACTTAATTCAAGTTAGATGACAACTCATCCAACAATATGAAATCAAATTACCTATCAACGAAATCGACAATAGGGATTTAAAACATATATCAACGACTTCACAACATATAACCACAAATAGATAAGCTAACAATATAATCCAAGACAGATATCAATAGAAGCAGCAACATAGAATTAAACCAGATATAAACAACCTTAAAAATATAACATCAAATCAGATATCAACAACTTCAACAATGTAGAATCAAATCATATGAGAATAACCTCAAATCAGATATCAACAACCTTAAAAATATAACATCAAATCAGATATCAACAACTTCAACAATATAACATCAAATCAGATATCAACAACCTTAAAAATATAACATCAAATCAGATATCAACAACTTCAACAATATACATCAAATCAGCTATCAACAAAACATTAGAAGCAAATATTATTACCCTATAATGCAACTATATGCTGCAACCAAAATAGATCGATCAATAATGTCTCGCAAGACGGGACAGAGCGAGGAACGGACTCCCCTGAACTATACCAAATAGCGCCCATGAAAGACAGGACAGACGGAGAACGGACTCCCCTGAATGCCTCTTAATAACGCCCATGAAAGACGGGACAGTCATGTGAAACTATCCACTCCACTGCCACTTAATAACGCCCATGAAAGACAGGACAATCATGTGGAATGAAACCACTACACTACCACTTAATAACTCCCATGAAAGACGGGACAGACGGAGAACGGACTCCCCTGAATGTCACTTTATAACGCCTCGAAAGACGGGATAGTCATGTGAAAATATCCACTCCACTGCCACTTGATAACAAATCAACATAGTATCAACAATTTCAAATTCAATAATCAAGTCAGGATAACCACATGTTATTCATATTATCAAGACGCATAAGTCAATTCAAATACATACCAACTCAGTTCAATGACAGAAACCAGTAAACGGCCGAAGCCTCTCAGAAAACGGAGACACACGTCTCAATAAGTTCACTCGGCCGAAGCCTCCAAAAAACATTTGGCACAAGCCTCATAAAACATTCAAAATAAGCAAGCATACAACATTGCAAAACATGCCAATATTTCAATCAATTGCCAATCAAATTAAACACCTTCATCTCAAATGCATGCAGTGCGATAAAAGCAGGCAAGACTCAAAGACACGCTAAAACTGAGTTACCCTTACCTTTTATTTATCCATCCAAGCTTAACATAACAGTCGATCCAAAAGCAAGTCCCCGAACTCAGCAAGTTCCCTGAAGCGTCCTCCTCCGCCGTGAAACCTCACCGCTTGCTCCAAAGTCTCTTTCCTCAGCTCAACTCGTTCCAAACCTTAAGCAAAGTATCATTGCTTCGTCGCTAAGAAACAATACAACTAATAACACTAACAAAACCCAAAAAGAAGCTTTCAAAGCTTTAGAGTTCGACATTTAGGCACGAATGGACAATAATACATGTTTTCGCTAAAATGCTCATAACTCGAGCTACAAAACTCGGAATGACACGAAACCAAAGCCAAAATTTCGACAACAGAGAGGGCTACGCTATGGCTCAGGCCATACAAACCCAAAAATTATTTTTGGACACGGTACAATTCCAACAAGTTTCGGGCACTTCCAAAAATAGGGTTTCCCGAACTTTTTCTTCGATCTAATTTAATTCCTAGGTATTCTTAGGCGATATCTAGGCCAGGGAAACTCTCAGAAAAATTATCGGTCGAAAACTAGAACAGGGGTATTTTGGTCAGTATTTTTAGCTCGGAAATTCAAAGTTGGAGTTTCGAAAAATAAATTTGATGAGCTTGATCCTAACGACATTTATAACAACTAATCCTACTGGCGCTAAGCTCAGTCGAGAGTTTTCGAACAAAAAAGCGAAGCTTTTACATGAAAATGGGTATTTCCAGAAAAAAAACGAAGCTCTGCGACGATTCGGCGAGATTCAACGGAAACAACTGGATATTCATGCTCTTGGGCATGTAGGGAATAAGTTTTGACAGAGAAATCAAGTTATTTGGACACTTTTACAAAAAGCTCAAAACTTAGAGCATAGAAAGACATAGAGAAAAGCGACAGAATTTACGATTAGAGGTAAGGAATAGCATTAGTGCTTCGAGGTCTACGCGTAGCAACGGACAGAGCGACGATCAGACAAGAATCGGAAAATATCTCTCCTCCTCCTTCTCCTCTCCAAGCCGCGGCCTCCATGGGTGAAATGGTGAGGATTTTTGGTTTTTCAAGCTATTTATAGGAGAGGGAAAATGCGGAAAAATAAAAATTTCGCGATTCCGATTTTTCCTGCACATTCCTCTGTGAATTATAAGATAGAATCCAGCGACAGAATTTCAAAACTCGAAACAGGTTTCTTGGAATTTAAGCAAACGATTCACTAACAGTGTTAATCGATTTAACCCGAAAAGTTACTTTTTGCAGTTGATGTCGGAAGAGAAAACTTCCTTTTGAAGAAAGGTCTAAAACATCGAAAGAAATGGGTGTATGCGTGTGGAATCTTCGTTTGAAGCTCCGAATAGAAAAAATCTTCATCGACAGTTTACTCTAAGGTTCTTGAGCTATTAGGGATTTAGTTTCGGCAAACTTCTGAGAATTGAAATCGATCGTTCGTACATTCCAGGGTTTCGTGTCGAAACACTTGTCAGGGAAAGGAATAATAGAAATTCTTATAATCCTCTGAATATTTTTTAATTCCGCCTCTACAGTGCTTTAAGAGCGGATTAGCCTTTTACTAACGCTTTCGCCCTAAGGCGGAAGTGAATAAAGCTCGTGCTATAACCTATAGCGACTATAGTATTATTCTTTGTCATTTCCTGAACTTTCTCCTTCATAATACTAATCCAAACATCAACCACAAGTCAAGTTCCTCTCACGCTTACACAAAATCCTATGCGTGAGTTGGAAATTAATTATTTATTTAATTCTAAAATCCTGGGTCTTACACCAGCGACATCTGGCAGTTTGCCGACCGCCCAAGCACAAACAATACACACAAGGCAAGGCGCGAGGGTCAACTCACAAAATAGGGTAGATAATAAAGAGATCAAGTAGAGTATTGGGGTAGATATATATAGGTTCGATAAATGTTATCATGGTATATATATCAATACATCCTAAACTACTAAATCATCATGCACAAATCATCGATTCAGCAATAACATAACGATTTTTATCAACATCAGATCATCAAACTCAAATCATTAGATGAATGGTATCAAATGCAATGTCATGCTAAAATAATGCCCCGGAAAGGAATGGGCATGTGTGTACGACTCGGTCTTTTCACCGGCCTTTGTGTTAACCATAAGACTCGGTGTCTCTTACAACCTGAATAGTGTGGTCACACGTGGTGATCTACGTGCAAACCCGATCTTTCGATCCCGCTGGCTCCACAGAGGACCGACATACCATCGCATATCCTCGGACATGAATGAATGATGCAATATGGTTAGCCAAACATCGAATCGTCCTCACACGTAAGAGTCTAGCTAAGAATATTGTCTCTAAAATTCCCTACGGTAATTGTCGAACTATCGACCTCGAATTCCTACAACGATAGAGTGCAAATACTCTTGATGATTACTCGAATCATTTGACTCATCACTCGGATGGTCGAACTGCTCTTAGAGCAAAAGGTGTGCATCGTACTTAGAAACTTATTGGTTTCCCAGACTTATCCATTAGGTAGCCCTAATGTTAACTGCCGATTGGCAAAAGGTGCATAAACACTTAGGGTTTTTCCCTAAACTAGGATCATCGACACTTCTCATATTCCCAAATTCTTACTCAAGCTCTAAGTCTTCTTCACTGATTTATCGATACTTTAAAGTGTTTGAATGTTGTTTAGCGTATTATGATTTTCATTTGTAAAATGGTTTATAATTCTATAAGTTATGGGGTTTTCCCTTGAACACGTGTAATTCCCCGAGAAGGTCTCGATCTCCTAAAATAGTAAAGGTTCAGACCTTGGTCTGACCTAACGATCATTCTCTTAATGGTTTCAGTTACTAGCATGGCATAAACTCTCTTTATCCACACTCCGACGATATCACAATATACGAATAAATAATTGCACAAACAGTCAGTACAATACAATAACACATATATTCAGACATATCATCATGTTCTACAAATAGCCACTTAGCACATAAGCATGTGATTCAGTCAACATCAATCATAGAACAATTAAAGCTTATAAACATATATGTCGTCTAAAGCCTCATAAAGCATTTCTCAATTCAGATCAATCAATCAATATCAATAGTCAAATAAACAAGTCGAAGTTATCGACGTCTAAATCATTATCTAGTAGAGTAAGTTGCCCTCACCGATGTCTCTTCCAGCGTTACGATCCTCAAGCTCCTCAAAGGAATCCTCAGCAGCTCCAAATGCTCCCAAATCCAAACCCAAACCTTTGAGTAAAAAACCAATTTACTAAGTCAGAATCAATCACAACAGTTCATACAATTCTAACTAACGTTCGACGAAACTTTAGAAGTTTCAGAGTATGAGAATTTAGGACAAAAGACAAGTTTTTACAAAAAATAAAAACTCCCCCAACACCCACATAGGCCCTCGGCCACTCCCCCCCCATAATTGCGTTTCGACGCTTTTTCTTCGATCTAACTTGATTAATGGTAATCTAGGGGTATAACTAGGGTAAATCAATGCTTGGAAAATTTTTAGAAATTGCTAAGCTACTAGGTGCTTTTGGGTCCAAACTTTAAGCTCAAAACTCAAAGTTAGAATTTTTGAAAACAAATTTGACGGGGTTGTAGATCGTAGCATTTATAACAACAAGGTTAAGTCGTGAATTTTTGGTTCAAAAAGAGAAAGTTTGGTGAATATGGGTATTTCCACAGTTTTTCAGATCTACGGCGACTCGATCGAAATTGGCGCGCATCGGCGAAGAATATATGTTGTTGGGTTGTAGTAGAAGGTAGATCTAAAGAAAAATCGAAGTAAAAAGATAGTTTTGGAAATTGCTCCAAACTTTGAGCACAGAAAGACATGGTTTAAAGCTACAAAAAGTAGAAACAAATGTATGGAATAGCAAGATTACCTCGCTGTCGATCCACAAAAACTGAAATCGGGACGACCGGACAAGAAATCACGAAGAAATCCTCTCCCTCTCTCTCTAGAACCCGCAACCTCTCTCTCTCTTATGGTGGGAAATGAGATATTCGCCTTTATATAGCGGATGCTCGAAAAGCAAACTTCGAGGTTTTTCGAAACCGATCGTTCCGGTACCTCCGTCTAACGATAAGAAGTGAATATCTGGCGACAGAATGCCAGAACTCCAAATGAGGTTCTCATAATTGAAGAAAATGATATAAACACAGTATTGGCCCAAATATGCCAGAAAACTACTTTTTACAGTTGGCGTCGGATGAAAAAACTTCCTTATGAAGAAATGTCGCAATCGCTGAAAGAATTGTGACAGCGCAGATGGAAACTTCGTTAGAAGCTTCGAATAGAAAAACGTTTCATTAAGGGTCTTAAGTTAAGTCTCCGAGAGATTAAAGCCTAGCTTTGACGGACTTCCAGGAAGCCAAACCTATCGTGTGAACAGTCCAGAGTTCCGTAGCGAAACACTGGTCATGGGAAAAATAAAAAGACATTCTTATTTTTCTAAAGATTTTGAATTCCGCGTAAACAGTGCTTTAAGAGCAGAAATAGCCTTTTTCGGACACTCTCGACATAAGCCGGGTGTTGAAATGGCTCGAATTATAACTTAAACTGTCTATGGCATCATCCTTAGTCAATTCCTGAACTTTCTTCTTCATAAAGTCGTCTGTTCTGGGAATGAACATTAAAGGAAGGGATAGTACCTAGAGAGTGGAAGAATGTGCTAGAGAGAGAAAGGGAATGAGAGAGAGAGTGCTGAATTTCATGTGCTATTTTATAAAATGAGCCAAAAGTCCCTTACATTTGGTATCTACCTCCTATTTATAGAGCTTGGGTACTACCTATTGGGCCAATTGGGCCTCTGAAGTTGAGGCCCAACTTAAGGCCAGGCTCTCGCCCTTAGGCGAGCCGAACCCTGGGCGTCGCCCCTCTAGGGGCTCGCCCAGTCCACTAGTCCACAAGACACCGAGCTCGAAGCATGAGAGCTAAGTGTGTCTTTTAAATGCTTTTACATGCATCCTATGGTGTGCTGGAATCTAAACTGCCAACATGGCTTGAGGAAAAAAAAAGAAGACTACTTCGCCGACATGGCGTAAGCGAAAGGAAACAAACATCTTTAGTCGCCCAGTCCACGGGTCTTGGCGAGCAACCAAAACCGGCAAGTCCACAAGTCCACAGGCGGCGGGAACGATCGCTTTGTACTGACGGTTAGTTGGAGTAGGCGAGCGTCTCTCGTCGGCGAGCTAGGTGACAGGTGTCAGTCATGTACTGATCATCCAAGTGTTGGCTGACGATGCCCTTGGCGGGCAGCTAAACTTCATTGGCGACACCATTTGTTAGGCGATGGCATTTAGCCTTCATGGCGGCGAGGCGTTTCACGCTTTCCCTTATTTCAAAAACTTTTCAAATCTCTGACTGCTCCACGTGATACGTCAGTTACGTCAATTTCCCCTTTTCTCCGCAACCGTCACCTCACTCCTCATAACCGTCCAATCATGCGCAGTAACTCCTCATCACACGCGTCCCACTTCCCAAAAGCCATAATGACTTCCAACATTCCACACGCGTCCACCACGCGTCACCCTTCCAACTTCCTCCCTTTGCCTATAAAAACCCTTCTTCCCTACAATCATCCCTTTCCGAGACCTCTCTTTACTTCTCTTATCGCTTACCAAGCTCCCTCTTCCAACTTCCGCTCTGGTGCCGTCGCCTTTCACCCTTTCCGCTACCCACTCTTCACATCTTTACCCGGTGAGTCCTCGTTCCCTTATCTCTGCATCTTATCTCTGCTTGTCTTTTTCTTTTCCTCATTTAATTATCAAAGATGGCTTCAAACCCTAACTCCCCTAATCACACCTCTTCTTCTTCTGGGAGCGACCCTGACTCTACCGCAGCCGGCGGCCTCCGTTTAGAGGTCCCGGAGATTCCTCATTACCGATTGAGAACTTTCGAGACCCTGCCCCTTCCCGTCCAGAGAGCACCCTCCCACGAAGCTATAGACCAACCCTCCGTTTTCCAGGATAGGGAACTTATCGTGGAACTCGTGAGTATCCTTGGCGGTTTGTCTGACGATGATGAAATAAACGACAAACTCAGGATTTGGCCCTGCAGCGCTGAGGACCGCCCCTGGCTTCATAGGATCGATGGCGATGTGAAGAGATCTCATTTTTTCTTCGCATATGAGTATATGTTTGGCGAGCTTGGAATTAGGCTTCCCTTTTCGCCCTTTGTTCAAGCCGTTCTCCGTGATATCAACGCGGCTCCTTGTCAACTCCACCCCAACGCCTGGGCCTTCATCTGATGCTTTGAAATCTTGTGCGCCGCTGTTGGCACCGCCCCATCTCCCACCAGCTTCTTCTACCTCTACGATGTTGACTCCAAGTCCATCAAAAATAGAGGATGGATCTCTTTAAAGGCCCGAGCCGGCCGTAAGTGCTTGAACCCTCATAAGAGTAACGCAAAGTCCTCCTTTGCCTGGAGATACTTCCGCGTGGCGGTTCACCCCGTCTATCCTGAGGCCTTCACCCTTAGGGATGGGACTGCCCTTTTTCCCCTCTACTGGACGGAGAAGCCCAATGGGATTACCGATCCTTCAGAAGAATCTTTGTCTGTCAACGACAAAGCCTTTTTGAATCTCCTCGCCCCGCTTCCTATCCTTGACAGCTCAACAGTCCTTGAGGGCGCTCGCCTCTCAAGGACACCCAAATACTTAGGTCACTTATAATTTGTTTTTATCATCGCCATTTCCCTTTCGTTTTTTTCATCATCATTTTCTTTCTTACCCCTTATGTTGCTACTGACCCCTTTTTTTTCCATTTATTGTTGCAGAAGATATGAACTTCACCAACGCCGAGCTCCTGAAAGCCCGCGAGAGGAAAATGGCCCGTTTCTCTCCAAAGTTCAACACTGAGGGCGATGGGAAAAAACGGGGCGGTGCTGAGAACCAAACCGAGGGCGCCCAAGCCCCCAAGAGGAGGAAATTAGTTAAAGTCTCCTCTGTCGCCCCGGGATCTGCAGTCGCCGGCTCCTCCAACCCCGACGCTCAACCCACCACTGCCGCTGTGTCCAAAGGCAAGAATGTTGCCAAAGCCTCCGCCAATGCTTCCGCCGCCACGGCCACCGAGTCTGCCACTGTCACAGCTCCCAATTCAGCTACCGGTGATACAGCCACCGTTGCCGCCGCCAAGTCCACTACTCTAGGCGCCACAACCGCAACTGCTGACCAGTCATCAACTGCTGGCACAACCACCAACACTTCTCAACCCTCAGCTGTTGAGAAGCTTGCCGCCATCAACGCCACAACCGCTGCCGCGTCTTCCAATGCTCCCGCCGGGGAGAAAGAAAGAGAAAAAGAAAAAGAAACCCCCAAGTCTCCCCCTCGCCAAGTCGCACCTCCTAGCTCGCCTCCAACGAATGATGGGCGTTCCATGTCTCCCCCGCCTCATCAAGAAGAAAGACCTTCTCCTGGTGCCGCCACTACCTTTGAAGCGGCCCGGATCGAGCAAGCTCCTGGCAACGAGGGCGGCTCTTCTAGCTACTACAATATGCTTCCCAACGTCATTGAACCTTCAGAGTTCTTACTTACTGGCCTCAACCGTGACGCCATAGAAAAAGAAGTTTTGAGCCGGGGTATTAATGAGGCCAAGGAGGAGACCCTTGCTTGTCTTCTACGCGCTGGGTGCATCTTCGCCCACGCGTTTGACAATTTCAACGCCACCGCTACTGAAACTGAACGGTTGAGGGCTGAGAATGCCAAGCACCAAGAGGACGCCGCCGCTTGGAAGAATCGCTTCGATAAACTGTTGGACCAAGCGGGCAAAGAAAAAGTTCAGGCCGACAAGTTGATTGGTACGGCGGGGATTAAAATCGGCGAATTGGAGGATCATCTGAAGCTGATGAGGGAAGAAGCGGATGACCTCGATGCAAGTCTCCAAGCTTGCAAAAAGGAAAAAGACCAAGCTGAGAAGGACTTGGCCGCCAGAGGCGAGGCGCTGGCTACTAAGGAGTCAGAGCTCGAAGTGTTGCGCGCTGAGCTGGAGTCAGCAAAAAAGGCGTTGGCGGAGCAGGAGGAAAAGTCTGCTGAGTCTTTGGCTTCGGCAAAGGCGGATCTGGAGGCGGCGATGCGAGCTACTTCTGAAGAGATCAAGAAGGCGGACGAGGCGCATGGGGCAGCCCTCGCCGCGAAAGATGCCGAAATTACTTCCCATCTTGCGAAGATCAAAGAGCTAGAGGGCGAGCTGGCGGTGGAGAGAGCCAAAGCCGTTGAGGCGAGGGAGCAAGCCGCTGACATAGCCTATGACAATCGTGAGCGTGGCTTTTACCTCGCCAAGGACCAGGCTCAACACTTGTTCCCTAACTTTGACTTTAGCGCCATGGGAATAATGAAAGAAATCGCTGCTGAAGGACTGGTTGGTCCTGGTGATCCTCCTTTGATTGACCAACACCTCTGGACCGCAACTGAAGAAGAAGAAGAAGAAACAGGAGAAGAAGAAAGAAATAATGAATAATGTAATTTTAATTTTTACCTAACCTTTACCGCCGTTGCTTTCACATCGCCTTTGTATACTTTGTAAATCTCATTGAATGATTGTTAGGTTTAGGCGATTGTTGAATGATTGCTCTCGCCGTAAATCCTTTTGGTCGCCACTTTGCAAATCGCCGCATTCTTATTGTTAAAAAATTTAAGAATGAATTTCATAGTTAAACGCCCCGGCGCACCGGAGTAATAAAATACTCAACATCCTGAGTGACCAAGCACTCGCCTTCCACCTTATTCATTCGTCGACCTTATATCTTGCGCTATTTTTCACGCGTCATGTGATTGAATTACGCCTAACGATTTCGTGCATTAATTTTAACTAGGGCTTGTTGCTTGGCATTTTTCACCGTCAAGACTTTAAACATTTTCCACAAAGGGATAAATGGCCTCCATTCTTGAGGGCTTCGCCCGGGGCTTTGCCCGCTCGGGGCTTACAATGCTTGGGTCCCAATGGCCATTTGGGGGTCCCAAGACTTTTGCCTAGTTAATGGCGCTCGTCGTATTCTGGCGAGACTTACCCAGCACATCGTTTACGGGATCGGCGATCACATCAGACTTTCCGGGGGGAGATTCCCAGGCGTCAAAGGCCATTTGTGGAATCGCCGCCACCTTCAGGGTTCCAGCAAGCCCCTTTGGGGATCAAGCTTGTCCCACCTAGTGATCGCCGTAATTCTTTATATCGATCGGCAATTCCAATCGTCAGGGAATCCCTGGAATCTTTGGACATGAATTTCATGAATTTTCGTTTTATTGATGGAGCGCCTCGTTAAAAAACTCCTTTCGGAGAAAAAGAGTACGCTTGTGTCATGGCGATACATTGGAGAGTTTGGAGATATTTTTAGAAAAATTGAAGATATCTAACTTTGGCGAATTCACTTTGTTCATCAGAAGTTCTTCCATGGAGCTCCTTGCCTTTCCAGCTTTCTCGTCCACGATCAACTGTAATAATAGCGCAGGCTCAACCCGTTGAATGACCTGGGAAGTCGCCTTCCATCAAGCTCTTCCAAGTGATAGGCCCCTGTACCAAAAACTTTGACAATGCGGTAGGGACCTTCCCAGTTCGGAGTCAGCTTGTTTCCTGAGGTTCCTGGTCTCCACTTGAGGACCAGATCGCCAACTTGCATATCCCGGGGGCGAACCCTGCTATTGTACTTGGCGGCCACGCGCTGCTTCATCGCCGTCTCTCGAATGTGCGCCTCGTCACGCGTTTCAGACAAAAGATCCAGCTCCATCGCCATATTGGCTTGATTCTCCCCTTCAAAATCCGGCTGAGTCCGCCATATGAAATTGTCAATTTCCACCGGCAACATAACATCTACCCCATAGGTCATTCTAAAGGGGGTTTCTCTTTTAGTAGATTGCTCAGTGGTGTTGTACGACCAGAGTACCACAGGGAGTTCATCCAGCCAGGCTCCCTTAGCTTCCTCAAGCCGTCGCCTTGGGATCCCGAACCTGCAAACAATACGCTTCCAGTAAAAGTTGACTATTTTTGCAGAGGTTATTTTGGCCAGGGGCTCAGCTTCAATCCATTTAGTAAAGTAGTCCACCGCTACTAATATAAACTTCATCTGCGACCTGGCGGTCGGAAATGGTCCTACCAAATCCACACCCCACATGGCGAAAGGCCATGGGGCGCTCATCGTTACCAGCTCCTTTGGCGGTGCCTTGGACAAATCCGCAAACACTTGACATTTTTTACACCGTTTCACAAAGTCCATACAATCCTTCCTGAGGGTGGGCCAGTAGAAGCCCGCCCTTAACACCTTGCAGGCCAAAGACCTCCCCGCGATGTGGCTTGCACATACTCCTTCATGCACCTCAGACATTATCGCCTCATATTTCTCTGGCGGTACACACTTTAACAGCGGCGTCGAAAAACCACGACGATACAAATGTCCGTCAATGAGAGTGTAGTGGCTCGCCTCTCGCCGTTGCTCCTTCGTGCATTGCTCCACTTCCGCCGGGTCCCCCGCCAAGATAGATAATATGGGTCCCATCCACGTCGCCCCTCTGTTCACACATGCCATGAGCTCGCCTTCGATGCTGGGGCACGCTAGCGTTTCCTGAATCACACTTTTGTTGTTGCCGGGCTTCCGTGTGCTCGCCAATTTGGCCAACGCGTCCGCCAGCTGATTTTTTGCTCGAGGAACATACTCTACCACAACTTCTTGAAAAAGTGTCATCAAATATCGCACTCGCTCAAGGTATTTGATCAGATTGGGGTCCTTGACCTGGAAAGTTCCCTTCACTTGACTCTACCAACTGCGAGTCCGTTCTTATCAACAACCTTCCGATCTTTACTTCACGCGCCAACTTCAATCCAGCGATGAGAGCTTCATATTCTGCCTGGTTGTTTGTTGCTTTGAACTCGAATTTCAGCGATTGCTCCAATACTAGATCTCCTGGTCCTTCCAACGTTACTTCTGCGCCACTGCCACTGCTATTGGAGGATCCATCTACAAAGAGAGTCCACTGGGTGTAAAATATCAGATCTCTGAGTCCTCTGGTATCAGATCTCTGGCTAACAAAATAAACAATTCGCTGCTCGCCATCTATTTCCTGCAGTACCACAGAACTCAGAGCACTATCACTCACAGCAAAATACAAGTGCAGCGGGTGTCCCAGCATTGGTTTTGACAAGATTGGCGGTGATGACAGGAGTTCCTTGAGGCGAACAAAAGCTTCTTCACACTCCGCCGTCCACTCAAATGAAACATTTTTTCGAAGACACTTGAAAAAAGGGAAGGATCTATCACCAGACTTAGGAAGAAATCAAGATAAAGCTGCTATTCGCCCTGTTAAACGTTGGACCTCTTTCACATTAGAGGGGCTTTTCATCTGCTGAATCGCCTTGCATTTGTCTGGGTTTATCTCTATTCCTCTGGACGTGATCATGAAGCCTAAAAACTTGCCGCCCTGAACACCAAAAGAGCATTTCTCCGGGTTGAGGCGCATATTGTGCTTCCTTATCTCACCAAATGCTTCTTCCAGATCTTGATGATGGTCCAAGCCACGCGCTGATTTAACGATCATATCATCAACATAAACTTCCATGTTTCTCCCAACCTGCCCAGCAAAAACCCTATCCATCAATCTTTGGTAGGTCGCCCCAGCATTCTTTAATCCAAACGGCATGGTGCGATAGCAATAGTTGACTCTGGCGGTCATGAAAGCCGTTTTGTCCTCGTCTGCCGGGTGCATGCGGATTTGATGATAACCAGAGTAAGCATCCATCAAGCTAAGCAGTTCGTTGCCCGAGGCACCATCAACGAGACCATCAATGCTGGGAAGGGGATAAGAATCCTTTGGGCACGCCTTGTTTAAGTCTGTGTAATCCACGCACATTCGCCATTTTCCATTCGCCTTCTTCACCATCACGACGTTCGCCAACCACGTCGGATATTTCACCTCCCTGATGAATTCTGCCGCCAGCAACTTGTCCACTTCCTGTTGAACCGCTTTTCCCTTGTCTCCGCCCAAGCGCCGCCTAAGTTGTGAAACAGGCTTGACACTTGGATTCAATGCTAATCGATGGCAGATGAAGTTTGGATCAATTCCGGGCATATCCTTGCAGCTCCAAGCAAACAAATCTAAGTTCTCGCCTAGCAACTTTGTCAGGCGCGTCTCTTGCTCGTCCGTCAATCTGGTCCCAATCTTCAAAGTGCGATCGCCGAACTTTAGCGCCTTTGTTTCCTCAATTGGCGTGGGCCTGTTCACTCGCCCCTCGCCACGTGGGTCAAGATTTTCATCCAAAGTTTCAATTTCATAACATCTGTGTCCAACCAACGCACTCTTCTTGCCATACAGGTTGAGGCAATTATTATAACATTCCCTCGCCATCTTCTGGTCAACCTTCAGCTTACCAACTTTGCCATTGCTTAGTGGATACTTGACCGCCAAGTGGGCTGTTGAAATTACAGCACAGAGGCGATTCAATGTATTTCGCCCAATGATGACATTATAAGATGCCACCACCTGGAGGACCAGATACCTTACCTTCAAAACCTTTGCACACTCATCTTCCCCAAATATTGTGTCCAGATCAATGAATCCTCGCACCATTACTTGCTCTCCTGCAAAACCCACCAAGGTTCCCGCATATGGAGTCAGATCATTGTCAGTCAGTCCCAACTTGTCAAATGCGTCGCCATAGATAATATCAGCTGAACTTCCCTGATCCAGGAGTACCCTTCTAACGTTGAAACTATTCAACCTTAATTGCACTACTATTGGGTCATCCATGTGAGGTTTTATCCCCTCAAAGTCTGCCATCGAGATTGTTATGTTAGGGTGCACGAATCCGAAAGCAACTTCATGAACTGAATTAACTGCACGAATATGACGTTTCCGCGTCGCGTGGGTGTCGCCTCCACCGCCAAATCCTCCAGCGATGGTGTTTATGGTCCCTACGGGCGGTCCTGAGTGTTGGGCGAACGTGTCATCAGCCCCTTTTGTGGCGATAGCCGCTGATTCTTGCTTCTTCTCGTTTTTATTGTATGTTCGCTCCTCCTCTCGCTTGTCCGTTTTGTTGCGATCGCCATTGTTGCGCCACTGGCTTTGGCGATTTCCTCGATTTTGCCCAGCACCGGAACGATTGTCCTGACGTCTATCGCCTTGACGCTCGTCTCCTCGCCCATCGCGCCTGAAGTGACCCGTCCGAATCAACTTATCAATCTCCCGCTGCAAAGTCCAGCAGTCGTCCGTGTCATGCCCGATTGACCGATGGTATTCACACCACTTCTTGGGATTGGCGTCCCGTGGTTGATACTTTGGGGCCTCTGGCTCATCCACTAGATGTGCGTCCCTCGCCTCGCGGAGCATATCCGTTAAATCCGTGTTCATCACCATGTCAGCCTCCTCTCGCTGGCGATGAGACTTAGATTGCCAAGGCCGGCGTTGTTCATAATCATCGCACCGTGGATACAACTGTTCCTTGGTCAGTTTCAATACCGCCTTTCCTTTATCTTCTCTTTGCCGCTTGCCATCCCCCTTATCTTCGCCACACTTATCTTTTTTCACACGCTTGGGTGACGTGTCGCCTTTTTCCAGTTTCGCGCGCTTTCTTTTGAAAGCATCGTCTTCCTCGTCAAGAATATAAGTGCTAGCGCGAGCACGCATCTCTTCCATCGAACGTGCAGGCTTGCGTGTCAGCTTGCTGTTCAACCTTCCCGGTAACAAACCATTCTTGAATGCTAGAGCACAGGCTCGAGGCTCCTCATCCTCTACCTTGACCGATGCAGCGTTGTACCTTGCCATGTACTCCTTCAGTGACTCTCCTTCTTGTTGGCGAATGTTGTATAGATCATTGATCGTCACCGGCTGATTCTTATTCGCCGAGAATTGCACTAGAAACTTGGATGAAAAGTCCCTGAAATTCGAAATCGATCCACGCGGCAAAGTTGTGAACCATGCCATCGCCGTCGATTTGAAAGTCGATGGAAACATCCTGCATTTCACCGCATCTGATGCCGCGATTATCACCATCTTCGTGTTGAAATACAGAAGATGATCCTTCGGATCAGAATCCCCGCTGTAAGAATCCAGAACCAACGTTTTCATATTAACTGGAATCGCCACATTCTCAACGTCCTCCGAGAACGGACGGAACTCAGCTACGGAATCCACTTCTCTGCCTCCATCATCTTGTTGCCCGCGGCGGTAGAAATCCAACTGAGCTTGTAAATGCTCATTTCGCTGCTGGATGTCGCCAATGCTGCGCATCATATGGCGCCATTGCTCCTGCGTCACTGCCGGTTGTCGCTCCGGAGTAGGTGAATTCTCCGGTGAGTGTAAGACCTGAATTTTCAGAACAAGCTAGTTTCCGACTCACGCGTAGGATCAGTGTAAGCGTGACAGGAGTTTGATATTTGAGGAAGATTAATGAAGAAGAAAGTTCAGGAATTGCTTGAGGAATGTTGCGTAGTTGTTTTCGGAGTTAGTGCGAGTCGTCTGCACACTTACCTTAGGGCGAGCGTGTCCAGAATAGGCTATTTCGCTCTTAAAGCAACGTTTTGAGTGAGATTTCGAACTCTCGGAAAATTTAAAGATTCTCTTTATTTTTCCATCGACCAGCGTTTCATTTCGGAACTCTGGACTGTACGCACGATAGGTTTCACTTTTCGGATGTCCGCCGACGCTAATTTCTTTGCTTCGAAACCCTATTTTCGAGCAATGGATGAAGACTTTTTCTATTCGGGACTTCTAACGAAGATTCCGTCCACGTTGCCAGACTTGTTTCGACATTTCCAATCTTTCTTCAGTAGGGAGTTTTGTCGTCTGAGCATCACAACAAAAAGTAGTTTTTCGGGGCAGATTAACCGACACCGCTTTTGAGTTTTTCGATATCATTTTTCCCAAATCCTAGATATTTGTTTTGAGTTCTGGAATTCTGATGCTAGAATCTCTCTTAGAATTCCACGGTGATCGTGCTGCAAAAATCGGAATCGCGAAATTTTCATTTTCCCGCGATTTCGCCCGCCTATAAATAGGCGAAAAAGCAAAATCCTCTTCATTTTCACCCATCAAGGCCGCGGTTTGTAGAGAGAGAGGGAGAGGAGAGATTTTCGCGAAATCTTGACCAATCTTCGTGCAGTTCGTCCCTACTTCTAGGTATCAAGGTAACTAACACGATTCCTACCTCTGATTGTTGTTTCTGTTGCGTTTCTGAAGTCGTTTCTGTGCTCTAAGTTTTGAGCTTTTTCTAAAATTGTCCGATTTCTCTGATTTCTCGCTTGGGTTATGTTCCTTATGTTCCCCTGAGTCTAAAACCTCTGTCAGTAAACTCTGATTGCGATTCAGTTGTCCAGGATCTGAAAAATTGACTCAAAACTCTTTTTGTCTCACATTTCGAAACTTTATTGTCGTAAAGCTATAATCTGACTTCGTGCCTTTAGGATTTGTTGTCACGGATGTCATGAGGATCGTTGCTGTCAAATCTGTTTTCAGAACTGATAACTTTGAAGTTTTGAGCCTTTATTTTGGACCAAAATGCCCCTGCGTAGTCGTATTTCGACCCGATTGTCCGAAAATTGTTCTGACAGTTTTCTTTGCCTTAGTTTTACCCTAAAACTACCTTGTAAACTGATTTGATCGAAGAAAAAGAGCCGAAGCTCTTTTCTCCTTATGGCCGTGGGCTATTTCCTAAGGGGGGGGAGTTTTTCGTTTTCGAAAACTTGTCTTTTCGTACCTGATTGTCCTATTCTGAAGCTTTAATGCTTTGTCTATCGTTTATGTATTGTTTTGCGATCGAACTAATCGATTTTGTTTGAATTCTGCTTTGTTTTTCTCCGAGGTTCAGTTGAAGGAACTTTGGAATATTCAGAGCAACTGTTTGAGGACAACCTTGATTTCGAAGCTGGAACAGCTCGAGGTTAGGGCAACTTACATATATATTAGCTATGATTTCATGATAGGCGTCGATAAATTCGACTTATGCTTTGCTATGATATTAATTATGATGATGGTTTATTGTTATAAATGTTTTCATAACTTATGATGTGATGTGGTGTGGAATGGAGCGTTTTGACGCGACTTCGGAGTGGAGATTCATTGATCTGGTGATCTTTGATATTTCGGGTTGGATGAACAACCCTAGGCAAGTCCAAATGAGGGGTTTGAGACTTAGCCTGTTGGTATTTGTTGGTTTACATAGACTTTCCCCGGGAAACTTCTTTTGGGTGGTTGGTTTTCGGAAAACTTAGAAGGATTAGAATTTCGAAAACTAAAGACTTGGGAAACCTAGATTTTGAGAAATAAACTCATAACCTGACTAATCCGAATTGAAATCATTTTTATTAATGTTTAAGTATAGGAAAACTGAAGGGGGAAAATATTTACGAAAGACGGGGAAAAGTCGACCTTTGCTGTGAGTTATCGGAATTGGGGAAAGCCACTAAGGTGAGCTATGGTGATGATTGAAGTCACCGAGTACTTTAGTACTCTTGGGGAGTGTTGTGGAGCCGTGTTGTATTGACCGACACCTAGTGCTCTTGTTGTTTGGGTTGTGTTGTATTGACCGACACTAGACCCTTGTGTTTTCTTGTTGGAGTTGTGTTGTATTGACCGACACTTACTCCGAGTTGTGTTGTATTGACCGACACTAACTCATTGGGTTGTTTGAGATTGGGTTGTGCGCTAGACACTTTCGTGGTAAGGACGATTCGTTGTTTGGCTAACCACGTTGCATTCAATCGGGTGAATAACGGGAATGGTTCACCTGTGCATATCATGGTGAATAACGGGAATGGTTCACCTTGCATAAATGATGAATAACGGGAATGGTTCATCATACGGTGAATAACGGGAATGGTTCACCAAGGATGAATAACGGGAATGGTTCATCCAGGATGGATTTCATCCAGGATGGATAACGGGAATGGTCCATCCATAGTGAAGAACGGGAATGCTTCACTTGTGGCGAACGGGAACGCGTCACAAATCCGGATTCATATTGTGCATTTCACGCATACATTCATGCTGACTGAGACTGTGTGCTGTTTGTTTATTGAAGCAATGTTAGAGCCATAACATGCTAGGATTACTTATATGCTTATATAACAACTTATATATATACCCTGTCACATGTTGTGTGTATATGTACTTATTGCTGTGAGTTGACCCTAGCGCCTTGGCTTTGTTTGTATGTTTGTCTTTGGGCGGTCGGCCTGCTGCCAGATGTCGATGGCCGACTGGTTCTCGACGGTCTCTCCCTCGGGGGGGATCAGATATGAGTTGCTGGATAGGGATGCCCCCACCGCTTGGGTGATCGATGTGGCTGGTCACCGGGCGACGTATAGGGGAAGGGTCATGGAGGACCAGACGGATGAGCGAGGACGCCTGACGAGCGGAGTGTTACGGCGTATGGAGCTGAGTTTTGACTTGCCGCCCTCAGTTCATTGTGGACCAGGCACTGGACATGCACCACCTGCACCACCTCCGACTTCACCTTCTGTTGAGGAGGACCCAGAGGAGATCGAGCCTGCTGCTGCTGCTACATCTGTTGTGCCACCTCCGGCTACTGCCATCGCTTCTACCGACGTGGCGTCGTCCTCTAGGCTCGTACAGCCGAGGAGGGAGTCTGTTGTCCCATCTGTCTCACGTCTCTTATCTTTCTCTTCACCGCACGGCTACCGTGTGGACCCCTTGATGAGGGTGGAGGAGGAGGATTTCTCACAGGAGAGGTGGATGTGGAGACCGGCTCGACTAGGGCGGTGCGCAGGACAGTGAGGAGGGAGGTTATGGATTTGGACACCGAGATGATTACGGTGGATTCCGACTCTGACTCCGAGAGCAGTGGGGAGAGCTACTCGCCGAGCAGCGATGAGGAGGAGGATGATTGGTGAGCTGAGCTGGGAGGGTAGGTTAGGATTAGCGACATTTTTTGTGTAGAGCTCTGATCGTCAGTTTCTTTTTGGGACAGGGTAGGTTCCGATGTGTGGCTTTTTGTGTGGTTCTTTTGAGGAGGATCACAGAGAGTCTGCCGGAGTATAGGGGTCTTCCTTTCAGGCCATTTTTGAGTGCCGACTTTCTCTTGGATAACTGTATTTTGATACTTTTACTCACAGTTCTGGTTTGTATATTTGCTTGCGGGCGTACTACTTTGGAGTCACTGCGGCTTCGCGTGACATGGAGTGCAGCCGAGGCTGTACAGATGTATATATATTTGTATATCGGTTAGTTTAGTTGTTGGGTGTTGTCTCTACTTCTTTATCGCTTTGATTTAAAGGAAAGAAAAAAAAAATTACCTGTTTTCCGCGTAAAGTTTATTTTTGGTTACTAAAGTGACACCTGGAAGTCGGGGTGTTACAGTGAGCGCTCCGGAGATCCGATCTGCGAAGGCGATGGAGGAGGTGGTGGTGATGGAGGAGGAGAAGGCGACAAAGAAGTGCGTGTAGCCTGTACTCCCGCTGTTCGCATCGGAGAATCCAAGACAACACGCTGAGGCCGCCGAGGCGGCGAGGTTCGTCGTCGCACCGGCGAATGATGCTGCTTCCTGCGTCGAGTCTCCATCTGAACCAGGAATGACACAAACTCGATCGGAAAACAAGCACCGATCACAGAATCAAACCAAGAAAAACTTTAGAATCGCCGAATCGTAACTAGAGATCGCCTCTTGCACAATCAGTCCACGTGAATGGGAATAGAAAGTTTATCTTCCCCACAGACGGCGCCAAATGTTCTGGGAATGAACATTAAAGGAAGGGATAGTACCTAGAGAGTGGAAGAATGTGCTAGAGAGAGAAAGGAATGAGAGAGAGTGCTGAATTTCATGTGCTATTTTATAAAATGAGCCAAAAGTCTCTTACAATTGGTATCTACCTCCTATTTATAGAGCTTGGGTACTACCTATTGGGCCAATTGGGCCTCTGAAGTTGAGGCCCAACTTAAGGCCAAGCTCTCGCCCTTAGGCGGGCCGAACCCTGGGCGTCGCCCCTCTAGGGGCTCGCCCAGTCCATCGTCCAAATTGGTAAACACTTGTTCAAGTTCCTCATCGGTTACATCAGAATCCTAATCGTAAATAAGAAAATAATTATTTAACCTATCTTAAAAACTAGGGTCTTACAAGTAGAAATCTGGATTGAAAAACTAGATCGTAGAGGGTGAAGCAGGTAGAATCCTCGCTCATCTCCACCATACCTCTAATCTCATGGTGGAGTGGTCGTGGATCTCTTCCTCTTCCCCTTCATCTTCTCTCGATCTCGTCTCTGATGCCTGAGGATCCTCGTTTAGACAACACACCAGATATGTTGGGTTTGCTTCTTGGTGATTTGATACTATGAGGACTTCGATTTTGCAACTCAGGGG